>NW_026554379.1:0-42326 GCF_027596085.1 Anoplopoma fimbria | reverse complement strand
TCCGCTACTGTCGGCTCTTGTTTGCTGGTGAAATGCATTCTGGGATACTTGGCTGTCCAAAGTCCACACAAGTCTACTCCGATGCATCCTCGGTATAATGGGCGGACGGGACACTTCCGGGTATCTGGACCGTACTTTGCTTGATGCGAACTTGTGTATTGGAACAGTACTTGGGCGCTTGATGACGTTTCACAAGTTCACGAGGACACAAGTACAGAGAAGTTCACATATTGAAACGGCCCATGTCCAAGTCTCTACCACCTTCAGAAAAAAGTTATTCAAGAATATGTAATCCTCTCATGTGTAATCGTGGTTTTCATCCCTATTCCCTAACCCTAACCCTAAACCGACCCCGACCCCTACCCTAACCCAGTTACTGTACTAAGATACAACTTCCAAGACTGTAGGACCTTCAGAACGGAAATTAATCAAGAATATCTCCTGAGAAAACACGGGCAAATTACCGGATAAAATTAACATAGGGAGTCTAAGGCAGCTATATCACAGGAAGTTTCTGGAGACTCGGGGATGGTACCATTGGGAAGCCTGTGCTCTAGTTACTGTACTAGGATACAACTTCCAAGACTGTAGGACCTTTAGAACGGAAGTTAATCAAGAATATCTCCTGAGAAAACATGGGCAAATCACCGGAATAAATTAACTTAGAGTCTTAGGCAGCTATATCACAGGAAGGTCCTGGAGACTCGAAGATGGTACCATTGGAAAGCCTGTGCTCTAGTTACTGTACTAAGATACAACTTCCAAGACTGTAGGACCTTCAGAACGGAAATTAATCAAGAATATCTCCTGAGAAAACACGGGCAAATTACCGGAAAAAATTAACATAGGGAGTCTAAGGCAGCTATATCACAGGACGTTTCTGGAGACTCAGGGATGGTACCATTGGGAAGCCTGTGCTCTAGTTACCGTACTAGGATACAACTTCCAAGACTGTAGGACCTTCAGAACGGAAGTTAATCAAGAATATCTCCTGAGAAAACATGGGCAAATTACCGGAAAAAATTAACATACGGAGTCTAAGGCAGCTATATCAAAGGAAGGTCCTGGAGACTCGGGTTAGGGTTACCATTGGAAAGCCTGTGCCCTAGTTACTATAGATGTACACTACAACTAAGTATGTAGGACTAACCCTAACCCTAACCCAAAAAATGTTATTCAAGAATATCTCCTCAGGTTTTGAGACATGTGGTCGTTTGACCCCTTCCAAAAAAAGGAAAAATATACCATCCCTCTCTAAGTTGTGAAGTGAGTGTTTTTTATAATTCAATGCAGCTCTGTATCCTCTTCCCCGGCTAAGTCATTGATTATTGTGTGTTTTATGTTAAAATCCCTCTTTTCTTCCCCCTTTCCCTCCCCATTTTAGGAACAATTTTTTAGTATTTTATTCTTTAGTATTCTGTGATTTAACTTTGCTTGTTTTAGCTACCAGGTTTCTGAATCCAGATATCAGTATGCCCCTTCCACCCCACAATCATCATGGGAGCCAGGCTCAAAATGGGGTCTTGAGTGAGCGAGGCTCAAACCATACAACACCAGTGGGAAGAGAATTGAGACACCTACAGTCCTGGTAGACTTGATTCTCACCAAAAAGTATTTTAAACTTTTACAAGCTCTGCACCATTCAGAGATTTTAACAGACTCAGCCACTAGAGGCTCTTGTCCACCAGGGATGTTGAAACAGGTTAAAAAACTCTCCGCTTTTATCAAACCCTCCTCACCCACCATAACCACTACAGAAAAGGTCAAACTAAATACTGCACTATGGATGGAGATTAACATGTGCATTTTAAGGGAACATTATGATGAAATCCTGGCTTTGGGCCTAGAAGGACTGCAGGATTTTAATCTTGAGGCTTTTAACAAGGCAGTGATGTGGGCCAAGGTCAGATACAAACGCAGATACACCATTAGCTCAGCACAGACATGCAGAGCTATGCTGCAGACTGCGGGAGGGCTGCCGTCTACCCAGAGCCCTCCCATAACATGCACAGAGCAATTCCCCAACCTACCAGTAACCCCTCAATCACTGGGGCCCACCCCATACATACAACTGGTTCCAACCCCCAGAACCCACAAGCAAGAACAAGCTGGGCAACTACCAAAGGGCCCCCCGGAGGCCCCTTGCACAGAAACACTGTTTCAGGCAACCCCCCAGCCTACAGGACCAGAGCAGCCCACTACAGGAGGAGGTCGGAGAGCTGGGTTCAGCCTCACCAGCCCCCCCTGTCCAGACAGGCCCCACACCACTGTTAGTACAGGCCTCCATCGAGATAGAACCACACTTCCAACACAGCATCTGTTTTACCCTAAGGGAGGAGTCATCCTCAGGGGAAGACAGTGTAGTCTCCAGCCCCCAGACAAAGTGTTCCAGCCCCAGAGGGATTGAATCCCTGAATACAGGGACTATAACAAACACTAGCCCTGTACACAAATCACAAACCCCTCAGAGCTATGACTAGGAAACTGTCTCGTCCCCAATCAGAACACTAATAAAAAAAGACCAAAACACCTTGGCCAATTTCAGACCGAAGTCAACTGGTAAGAACAATTTAACTAAGGAACAACTACAGGCCATTAAACACCTAGGCAGTAACCCAGAAATTGTCATAAAACCAGCGGATAAAGGTTCTCAAATTGTTATCATGGATAGGATACAGTACTTACAGGAGGCAGACAGTTAAGTAACATCAAACATTATGCTCCACTGCCTCACCTGATTCAAGCTGAAACTCAGAAAAGGATACAGGAAGTAGTATCAGAACTATTCAGAACGGACTTCATTACAAACAAACAAATGACTTACCTGTTTGGACCAGACATCCCCAGACCGAGACAGTTTTATCTTCTTCCTAAAATACACAAAGCACCAGAGAAGTGGACAATCCCTTTTAGAGTTCCATGTGGTCGGCCGATTGTAAGTGACTGTGGCTCAGAGTCTTACCGTGTGGCAGAGTATATTGATTCATTTATCAACCCTCTTTTAACAAAACATGCAAGCTATGTGAAAGACACATATGATTTTGTGGATAAATTAAAGAGTCTGACTACATCAAAAGATGCATTCCTCTTTTCCATAGATATCAATTCACTCTATACTAACATTGCCACGACTCTGGGCCTACAGTCGGTTCGAAACGTTTTTAACAAATATCCTGATTTTAAACGGCCGGATGAAGCCATTTTAAAGTTACTGGGTAACCCTAACCCAGAATATCAGCCTTGAGACAGCCAACGTAGTATATGCCATCAGATGTTCTCTCTGCAAAAACTCTACATAGGGGAGACACAGAACACATTGGAGTGCAGACTGAAGCAACATATACATCACATTAAAAAAGGAGACAGAGCCACGGTTTTATATCTACATTTTAAAGAACATGGTTTTAATCATTTTACTTCAGAAGGGTTAGAGACCAACAAACATTGGTCAAAGGTGCAGCGCCACAGAGCAGAACGCAGATGGATAAGGTTATTGAACAACTTAGCATGCTCCCTTTGTTTTTGTGAGAGTGGTGTGGTTTTTTTACAAAACTTACCCGAGTGGTTTCAAATCTCTTCTTGGTATTTAGTGTGCAGTGATAGGGGCAACTGAC
Organism: Anoplopoma fimbria; assembly: GCF_027596085.1. Classification (NCBI taxonomy): domain Eukaryota; kingdom Metazoa; phylum Chordata; class Actinopteri; order Perciformes; family Anoplopomatidae; genus Anoplopoma; species Anoplopoma fimbria. Next base: position 38,712 of record NW_026554379.1, on the reverse strand, counting down.
AAACAATTGGGTCATTCGTAAACCACTTATCTAAAAACACCAACGGCTTTTATGTTGTTTTTAAAACCTCGTGCGAAATAAGGACTTATTGAAAATCCAACAGAAGGATCAGTTTCCTTCTCTCCCCTTCCCTTTTAATATTTTCTCCCTTTTTAAAGATCTTTTTAAACTCTTTTAAGAAATTTCACTGATCTTTTAAATGAATTTTTAGTGGACCCTGGTTCCACTACTTTTTAGTCCTGATTCCGGAATCTTTGTACACCCTTGCACCAACAAAAGCACTTTATTATAGTGGAAACACATGTCCATACATTTGCCATTATCCTCTCTTTGTTTGTGTGAGAATATGTGTTTGGCATGCCTTTGATATAAACTTACCTGAGTGGTCTGAAACCTCGTATTTAAAGCTTGATTTGCAGTGATAGGGGAAAACGGCTAAAACATTGGATGGTTAAGTTACCACTAATATCGACTCAACAACTACTTTGCTGGTGCTTGGTAGATCCTGGAGTGCTCTCTTCCATTTTATGAACTCCTGAGGGATTAAATGCTTCTTTCAATGCATTCTTCCCTACTTCTGTACAAATAAGGACTAATCTGAAATTTTAGGGTTATTTTTTAATTCCTCTTTTATCTTTATTTTAACAGATAAACATTAGAAAAACTTACCTCGTCCTTTGGCTCTGCTGAAATATTTTATCTAGCCAATTGTTTAAAAATCTCCCTCTTCCCCCAGGGGTCATGAGAGGTCAACAAAGCCCCCCTCCTTACCAAAGGAGGGACAATGCAATTATTAACCCAGCAATAGGAAGAGGAATAACAAACCTCAACCCACTAAATCTCCACCTGACCAAACAATATCTCAACTATTACAGGCGCTGCATCACTCTGAAATCCTGGACCACTCATCCTTAACAGGATCTTGTCCCCCAGGGATGCAGAGACAAGTAGACAAATTGGCAGCCTTCATTAAACCCTCCTCACTCTCTGTGAACACGACAGAAAAAGTGAAACTCAATACCCCCAGGACATCCCATAACAATCTAGGATATCCTGGGGCGACTCAGACTCACAACAGGGAAATATATATATATATATATATATATATATATATATATATATATATATATATATTGCCGCCGCTACTCACCGGCTGTTTTTATTGTTTTATTGTGTTTAGTAAACTCACCTGGCTTCTCGGTTAAAAATGTTGTCCGCCAAGTTTCTCTTTTGGTCGGCACTTGCCTGGATTACATTGTCGATATTCCACCGACCCGTGGCTGGTCTTCTCCAGTACTCGGCTGCCGAGCTCCTCCGGCTCCGTTCCCACCTGTCTGAGCCTCCACCTGCGGTGCTGCGCCCTCGGGATGACACTCTCCTGCCCCGACGAAAATATATCCACCGTGGCTCCCGCCGGAACTTCCATATTGACAACTCCAAACCAATAAAATCCTTCTGGTCCTCCACTCGTCGTCCTCCGAGAAACACCGGCCGCCGCCGGGTTGACCCCAGCTTGCTAGCCAGCCTACCCAGGTCGGCTAGCGCTACTGTCCTGAACGACAGCTCCACCGTCAACTTCGGGCTTCTGAACATCCGCTCACTCACGAGCAAGGGCCATCTCGTCCAGGACTACCTCACCGACCGTAAGCTTGACTTTTTCTGTTTGACAGAGACGTGGCAGCAGCCTAATGACTTTTCTCAACTCAACGACGCTACCCCTCCTGGGTTTGTTTACATCTCGCAACCCCGTGGCTCAGGTCGCGGCGGAGGTCTCGCGATAATTCATCGCGAGAAGTGGAAGGTGATTCCCGTCTCTGTCCCTGCATCCAGCTCATTTGAGTGCATTGCCTGTAAACTGCCTGGTCATACTCCCACCATTGTGGCCACTGTTTACCGTCCACCTAGGCCCCACTCTGAGTTTTTAAATGACATTGCTGTTCTACTCGCCCATCTCTCCACTCTTTCCCCTAATGTGATTCTGCTGGGCGATTTCAATATCCACCTGGACAACACCACTCTCCCCCTCACCTGTGACTTCTCATCCTGCCTTGAGAGCTCTGGTTACCACATCTTCACCGACTTCCCTACCCATATTAAAGGACATACTCTGGACTTAATATGTTGCTCTGGTCTCACTCCCTCCAACTGCACAGCTGATCAACTCCCCATCACTGACCACTTCCTCCTTTCATTTAATGTCACACTCCGCCTCTCTACGACCAAGCCACCACGTCTCATCTCATTCCGTAATATCAAGGCCATAAATCTTCACTCCCTCTCCTCCACCATCGCATCTATACCGGACCCGGACTACTCCTCCTCCCCTGATGAACTGGTTCTCCACTACAATAACTCGCTCACTACCATTCTCAACTCCCTCGCTCCTGTTAAAACTCGGTCTGTCTCGTTCTCCCATTCTGCCCCTTGGTTCACCCCTGAACTCCGCTCCATCAAGTCCAAAGGACGTCAACTTGAGCGTCTCCATAATAAGACTGGTCTCACTGTCCACCATGACATGTACAAAAATCATATCTTACAGTATAAGGACTCTATTGCTTCAGCCAAATCTACTTACTATTCCAGTCTCATCTGTTCCAACCATGGCAACTCTAAGGCACTCTTTTCACTCCTCAACAAAATCCTTCAACCCCCAGATCTCCTACCCCCCCCATCTGTACTCTTCGGACACGTGTGACTCCCTCCTTCTGTTTTTTAATCAGAAAGTTGAAAAAATCCACCAGCACTTGTGCCCCACTCCCTCACCTTCCCCCTCCTCTGAACCTCTCCCCTACAGTCTGCCATTTTCCTCTTTCCATCTCCCTGATCCCTCTGCTATCTCTGATCTCATCTGTAAATCAAAACCATCCACATGCCAGTTAGATCCCCTCCCTACTGCCCTGGTCATATCCTGCCTCCCCTCACTGCTCCCTCTTATTGCTGCCATCATCCACTCCTCTCTCACTACTGGTTCAGTTCCCTCACCCTTCAAAACTGCTGCTGTCTCCCCAATCCTCAAAAAACCTGGTTCAGATCCCAACAACTTTAATAACCTCCGTCCCATTTCCAACCTACCTTTCATCTCCAAAATACTTGAGAAAATCGTTGCTTCTCAACTCCATTCCCATCTATCTCAAAACAGTCTATATGAACAGTTTCAATCTGGTTTCCGTCCCCGTCATAGCACTGAAACGGCCCTTCTGAAAATCACCAACGACCTTCTTATTGCAGCTGATTCTGGTTTAATCTCCATCCTCATCCTCCTTGACCTGAGTGCGGCCTTTGATACAATTTCCCATACCATCCTCCTCAATAGATTATCCTCCATCGGCATCACAGGCACCCCCCCTTGACTGGTTTCACTCCTATCTCACAGACCGCACTCAGTTCATCCAACTCAAATCCTTCCGTTCCCAACCCTCCCCTGTCTCCTCTGGTGTCCCCCAGGGCTCTGTCCTGGGTCCCCTCCTTTTCATTACTTACCTCCTTCCCCTTGGCCTTATTTTCCGTAAATTTAATATTCTTTTTCACTGCTACGCGGATGACACCCAGCTCTACCTCTCCACCAAACCCAACTCCATCCTCCCTCCCTCATCCCTAACAGATTGCCTCTCTGAAGTACAAACCTGGTTCACCTCAAACTTCCTCAAACTTAACAGCAATAAAACAGAAATCCTTTTAGTTGGTACTAAATCAACTCTACTCAAAGTTGACAGTTTTTCCTCTCATTTGACAGCTCCATAGTTTCCCCCTCCCCCCAGGTGAAGAGTCTGGGTGTCATCCTCGATGGCTCACTTTCCTTCAAATCCCATATCAACATCACCACCCGCACTGCCTACTTCCATCTTCGTAACATAAATCGCCTCCGTCCCTCCCTCACCCCCCACACCACCTCTATTCTTGTACATAGCCTTGTCACCTCCCGTATTGATTACTGTAACTCTCTCCTCTTTGGTCTCCCCCAGAAATCCCTCCATAAGCTCCAACTGGTCCAGAATTCAGCTGCCCGTATCATCTCCCAAACCCCCTCTTTCCACCACATCACCCCCATCCTAGAACAACTCCACTGGCTTCCAATCAACTTCCGTATCAACTTCAAAATTCTCCTTCATACCTTTAAAGCCATCCACAACCTTGCCCCTCCCTACCTGTCTGATCTCCTTCACACTGCCACCTCCACCCGCTCCCTCAGATCCTCCTCTTCCATCCACCTCACTGTCCCCTCTGCCCGGCTCACCACCATGGGGAGCAGAGCTTTCAGCCGCTCTGCTCCCAAACTCTGGAACTCACTCCCACCTCACATCCGAAATATTGACTCCCTCCCTCAGTTCAAATCCTCTCTCAAAACCCACCTTTTCAGGATAGCATTTTCACTGTAGTTGTCATGTTTTTTACTTGCACTTTTAATGGTTTTGTTATTTGTTTGCCCTTGTTTTAAATTGTTTTAAATTTGTAAAGTGTCCTTGAGTGACCTGAAAGGCGCTGTTAAATAAAAAGCTACTCACATCTGGTCTGATGAGAATGAGGTTCAGTTTTTTGATTCTTCAGGAAATGGGGAGGGTGCAGCAGTTGTAGTGTAAGAGACGGCTGGTTTGAAGAAACCACGTGATCAATCCTACTTCCTCTAACAGTCAGGCCTCGACTCTCTGTGTCTTTGCTTTTTTGATGGTGACACACAGAGATGGCGGGTACACGGTAAGATCACATTAAATGATCTGTCTTGACTTAATGTTTTGGTTTTGTCTTTCTGGTGATTGGTTAGTGTTGACATCTTCCTGCACATTTCTCCAGATAAATTGGATAAACTCATCTGCTGGGTCTAAACTCACTCATGTGTTACAGTTGAAACACAAAAAGGTTGAACTTCACTAGATGGCTGATGTTTCCAATTTCCACTTACGCATTTTTAAGGCAGTTTTAGAAAGGAAAGCTGAAACTACATCCTCAGGGTAAGAATAACATCTTTACATTGCGTTCACATAATGCACGGAGACGATAAGTCTACATGCTTCCGTATGGAGGATTTCACTTTGTTTCCTGTTACTGAAGCTTAGTTATCATAGCATTACTTCAAGACGGTTTTAGATATGTGATGACAGCAGCTGCACTGTGGTTTCATCTCACAAGTCAGTTACTAAAAACGTCTTAACCCACAGAACTGAGGCATTTTGACATCACAGTGATGCTTCAAATATTGTTGTTTTCATTTCAGACTACAGTTTGAAGTTGACATCAGTGGGATCAACTCTGCTGCTTTTACTCCTGTTTCAGAAAAGTTGTTCATCTCTGCTGCATTAATCTCTATTTTCAACTTTTCACTCAAGTTACTCTTCATTTCCGTGTCTTTTGCTGACATAGCTAAGAAGCATACAGTCTTTTCGAAATAAACTTCTGTCTTCACAGGAAACAACTTAGTTAGGTTTAGCAATCAAAAAGTTTTGATTAGGTTTAGAAAAAGATGGTGGAATACTGGTAGTGTATTGCTAAGTTGTGAAACTACTTAGGTTCATGAAACAGCCTGGTTTTGGTTAAAGTAACTAAGGGACTGACGTTACCTAGAAACAGCAGCTATGAGATAATTAATAAATCAACATGGACTTCTCATTTCACCTGGGAGACAAACAGCTGTCCCCTGGATGACGGAGTGTTTTTTTTTTATTTGTACTTGCAGATTCATGATTACATACAAATTGATTTATTGGGATATCTACAAGTTACAGTGCAATTTTTTTGTTGCTATAACTAAGAACGCTTTGAGAGAACAGCCTGAAAGGCTACATCAATAATGTTGTAACACTGAAAAGATCATCTCTTTAATACAAATAATTCTTGCACATGTTTTTATGACCTCCAGACTTCACTGCAGTTAGTTTGTCTGTAGCCGACCCATGAAAACAGCAAGAAGGCTTGATTTACTCGAAAACACAGCAACTGGAGTTTTTACTAGATCAAAGAAGTTTAAAGATCCAACATCTGTCCTGATGTCTTTGTATGGGCTACTAACTCAAGCCAGAGCTGGTTTCAAAATCCTTCTTCTGACTTTTTAATTGAGAAAGGAAAGTTTAAATGGAACAGATTTGGCTCTTTGACATCTCTAGTTGTTTTTTTCTCCGTACTCAATTTTATTTATTGTCAGATATCCCCAATTTGCCTCAAGGTTCTTTACAATCAGTGGAACATATGGCACTCTCTGTCCTCAAAACCTTCATTCAGATAAAGAATCTCCCGAAAAAAAAATACTTTTAACGAGAAAAGAATTGAAGAATATTCAGGAATACTAATATACAATTTGTTTTAATTACATATTAATTATAACAAATTATCATTTGTTTACCTTGTAAATAACCTTGTAAATAATTTTACAAGGTAAAATGATTTTGGTGGCTGTGCCTTACAGGAAACATATATGAAGAATTGATGTTATTAAACAGAAGCAACATTTTCATAAAAAAATATGAAACAGTGTATTCACTGATACATTTGATCTGAGTTGAGAAGGAGAGTGACAATTCAGGAGATAAAGAATTGGACCCTAACACAGACAAAGTACAGGATCAGTACAGGGACTATTGAAGGTATATATTGGTTTACTGTTGACTCAAAAGACAACGCATGAAGCAACATGGCAACTTTGATGAACTGGTGGGGAATGAATGGAACTGAGCCAGTATATGAACTGAGATGCAGGTGAGGGTTGAAGACCAAGATAAACTGGGTTCTTTGTTGCACTACTGTCATGTGCATAACCCTAACCATACTTTATTAGTTTGGAGCTCAGGTCCTCTGGTATTTCTGGTCTCTTTTTAGCTGAGGTTTTCCTTGTTGTCAACTGACAGAAGAACAAATGTTGTGAAACCACAGTGAAGCAATCACAACTGCAAACAGGAACCCAAACAGGAAAAGTCCTGTCTTCTCTGCATCTAACTTCAACTGAATGTTCACCCACACAACGGCAATATAACACTGTATTTTTTGGAGTATGTGCTTTGGAGTATTTTAATAACAATTTCCACTTCTGTTGTCTCAATCCAAGTAAGAGGGTTTTTTTTTGTATTTGATCAAATCAGTCCCAGTGCAAATGTTGACTTTATTGCCTGTGCACATCAGGTATGGTCCTGAAGTGGCCAATCATATACTACATTTACTCTATTAACACGTTTTTAAAGTTGAACACTGCACTGAACTCATAGGTTCTGACTCTGAACATGAGGAAGTGAACATGTGCGTCACTTACCACCTACCCTGCTACACTATAGCTACATGTGGTTAAATATTATTAAGTGAGTTTGTAACTTTCTAGAAGGTTTCAATATTTCCATCACCAGAAATGAGTTTGGTAATACATATATATTACAGCTGAGTAGGAACTAGAAGGTGAAAGCTGTTAGTGTAGGACTAAGAGTGAGAGGCTGTGAATACTTGCTGGAAGCAGTAAGAGGCCATGCAGACTTGGTACATAACTACAAAATATTCCCAGTAGAAAATGCAGCACTTATTTGATGGAGACCAGTGGTATTCCCTCAGTTCTGATAAGTGAGGAGTTTGTGAACACACTGCATGAGAAATTAATCCTAACTGATTGTCCCTCCACAGAATCACAAACCTCCAGAGTGCTGCGAAGCAGCCACCGCTGATTCCGCCTCCAAGGCGCACCATAGCACCGCAGGAAGCTGTGCAGATGCGTTTAAAGAGCTCCCAGAGCCCCGGAGACCGCCTCAGTCAGTCCAAGTCCATGGTGCTGCAGGAGTCCGACCTTCCTACAAAGCCTGTAAGTAGACCACATAGAACCTCCATCCTACAGCGGTGCAGTTCAGTCTTGAACTTTTTTTTTTTGTTTGTAGATCTCTAGGCATCGCAGGAATCAGTCTCAGCACAACGTCTTAGTCGCAGGAGGAGGAGTTGCCGTTTTTGAACCATTGGTAAGTCCTTAAGAGGATTTGTATGGCAGAGGTTAAGGGCCACATGAGAAAAATGAATTTGAGTTCTGAATTTTACGAGAATACAGTCAGAATTCGGAAATTAAAGTTACTCATCTGACTTTAAGCTCAGAATCCAGACTTTAAACTAATTTCTCAAATAGATTTTGCACACGTAATCCTTATATGTAGATTTGTATCAGAACCAATTCAGGCTTTAGTTCCACCTGTTTCCAAGAGAAATCAACTGTTTTGTCACACGTTTTTCAGAAAGAAAATGAAAATTGATTTAAAAACATTTGGATGCATGTTTTACATTTATTTTCAACCCATTCTTAATCTGATGTGTCAAATATGACAGTTTTTGGTTTATGTCATTTCACAAATCATATATCTTTCATTATTTGACGCTTATACCACATACAGAAATATCAGGATAAAAACAAAAAGTTCAAAAATTAAAGTGCAGATTAGTCAAAATGGTTATCAAAGTTGAAGAAAAACATACTTGTTATGTGTTTCAGAAAAAGTGTACATCTGAATAATTAACAACACCCCATTTCATCATTAATTTGTATTTATATTCAAATTGTGTGTGTGTGTGTGTGTGTGTGTGTGTGTGTGTGTGTGTGTGTGTGTGTGTGTGTGTGTGTGTGTGTGTGTGTGTGTGTGTGTGTGTGTGTGTGTGTGTGTGTGTGTGTGTGTGTGTGTCCGTCCCCAGGTGCAGCTGAAAGGTGAACATCTGAATGTGGCTAAAATCTCAGAGAGCGGTAAGAAGCAAAGGAAGAACTGGACCTTCATGTGGAGCGTACTGACCTCAGATCAGCTGCTGTTTTATAAAGAGAGACAACAAGAAACTAGTCTGGTACAAAAATTTGTTATCTTTGCTTTATTTTGTCTTTATATGTACCTTTTCTCTGTTTTACGAACTGACACAACTCAAGGTTTGACCAAAGTACTCATTCTGCTGTTTTGTGTCACTGCTTGTTCAACATTGAGCACGACAAAAGAAGAAAAATAGAGAATTGTCTGAGAAGGTCTGACAGATGATGGTAGCCAAGCATGGACAATCTCAAAGCTAACTCAAACTCCATCTCCAGAGACCTTGATGTTCCTTTGTCCATAATGCACAATGTCATCAAGAACTTTAAGGCCCATGGTACTGTAGCCAACCTCAGTGGAAGCGGAGGAAAGATAAAAGGTGACCAAAGACTGCAGGCAAGGATTGTACGAATGGTGGAAGGACCGCGGACAACTGAAAAACAGATTCAAGCTGACATTCAGACAGAAACAGTGGTAGTTCTGTGGTAGGACACCAAGGATGACATAGGAAAGCCCAGCTGGAGTTTGTCCGAACACAACAACAACAAGCCAACATCTTTCTGGCAGAATGTCCTATCAACAGATGAGAAAGAGAATGTAGCTTTTTGGTAAACTGCATAAAGTGTATGTTTACAGACACAAAGATAAACTACAGGCAACATGGAGAAGGCTCACTGATGTTCCGGGGTTCCCTTGAATATGTGCATGGCATCATTAAAATCTGCAGATTACCAAAGTATTTTGGAGTGCATGGTTCCACTCAGTGTCACAAAGCTGTGTCTCCTTTAAACTTCATGGGTCCTATAGCAGGACATTGCCTCAAAATACACATCTTAAACCACCAAGGAATGGATGAAAAGAAAAAGCTGGACTGCCAGCAATGAGTCCAGATCTGAATCCCATTCAACAAATGTGGAAAGATCTGAAAACAGCAGCCTTCAAAGCTCAGTTTTTAAAAGAGGAGCGGTCCAAACAACATCTAGAGAGGTGTAGGAATTTCATTAAAGTCTCAAGGTCGCGTTTGATAGCCATTATCATATATTTGACGTATGACCTCATGTCCACCCTCTCTGTTCAGAAACCAGGAAGTAAGACAGATGTGGTTCAGCTGTGTGGAGCAGTTATTGAGTGGACGACAGAGAAGTCAAGCAGGAAAAACGTTTTCCAGGTAACAAAGAAATACAAAGCTGTCACACTATTATGTTCCTGCCCTGAAGCTGCTTTTTGTGGATGAGTCATATTTCTCTCCCTGACAGTCACATGCTGGACCCACAGGAACATCATTCATGTTTTCTTATGTTCGAACTATAGAAATAAGCCACAATGGCCTTTGATTGACTCTTTTTGTACATCACTCTGGACAAAACAAGTTTAGAGATTTAAAACAGGCCCTATTATGCTATTTTCCAGGTGCATTTTTTCATCTCAAGTTACAGTTACAACATGTTTACATGCGTTAATGCTCATAGTCCTCCTTGTTTTTCTCATCATTCTGTCCTGCAGTATCTCTTCTCACCCTCTCTCTGAAATGCTCCGTTGTAGCTCCTCCCTCCAGAAAGCAAAGTCTGCTCTGATTGGTCAGCTAGCCCACTCTGCTGCGATTGGTCACGTTTCACATTTCAAAAAACTCTTCCTCCGGAGCTTCAGCTCCGTCTCCCTCCGTTTTTTTGTTTGAGGGCCAAACTAGCCGGAAGGAGTTTTACGTCACTTCTGTAACATTATGACATCATAAAGTTACGGAAGTGAAGGAGAGAATTCAATGGAGCGGTTTCAGGCAACTCAGGAGCTTCTGAGGGGAAGGGTAACTCCTTTTAGGCGTGGACTTCAGGTTCTACACTCTACGGACCTTTTACATGTACAAAAAAATATATATAACACACTAAAGAGGGAAAAGGTGGAAAAGCCTAATAGGGCCACTTTAAGTTCATGATTTTCTCACTTTTTCCCCATTGGGGACAAAAATGGTACCCATCCTAACTCACCATTCTGATCTGTTCCAGATTACAACAAACACAGGAAGTGAGTACCTCCTCCAGACTGACAGTTACTCCACGGCCAGTCAATGGTACGACGCCATCAGAAAGGCTGTTGACTCTGCCGTAAGAACCCACTACTTAAACTAGCTAATATTTTAGATATAATTCAGTGTCTTGATTGTTTTTTGCATTATTCGTTTTCAAAATGTCCACTCCAGTTTCTTCAAATGTCCAAAACCCAAAATATATTTGGTTGTCCGTTATATACGATCTCACAGAAATACATGAAATGACAGCATACTACCTGGTGGTCACACATAATGTGTTAAATTTACATGTGGGCACCATTGAAACATTCCAACGAAAGGTCAATTAGGATCCTTTTTCATGATGTAAACCCAAAAGGTTTTGGAGCCCTGGTTGTGGGGTTGATATACTGCTCTGATGACGCTCTGGGTACATCCCAAGTCTCTTATCTGTCATGTCCTTACTCCTCGATCCTCGATCCTCGCTTGAACCGGGTTGTTCTGCGCCGCCATATTGACGGTCGTCCTCAAGCTCTTATTTCTGCTCTGAGGATCGGGGAGTGAGGAGAGATCTAAGGATTTATGAGAGCAAGGATATACAAGCAGCCTTCCAGGAAGTATTTTTAGAGGCGATTTGATTGGACGCTGCAGCCGATCGGACTGATCAGATTTTTCCTCAACATTACTGACATTTCATACCAAAGTGAAGACATCTCACAGAATAAACACAAGTGTATCACTTTTAAGTTTTATATCTGATCTTCATTAATTAGAAACACTTGTTATTTCATAATTTTCCCCGAAACATTGAGCCTAATAAATGCTTTCTAGTGTTCAAAAGACACTAGAAGCATAATTCTGGGTTATTCGGTAATGACTTCACAATTTATTTTAATTAAGTACATATATGTTAATAATGAATGAATAAGACAAAAACATTCCGGTGGTAGAAATTGGTGCCGCACTCATGAGCATAATAATAATAATAATAATAATAATAATAATAATAATAATAATAATAATAATAATAATAATAATAATAATAATAATAATAATAATCAATCCTTTATTAGTCCCACAATGGGGAAATTACAATTCTCTGCATTTAACCATCCCGGAGGAGCAGTGGGCTGCTAAGAAGCGCCCAGGGAGCAACTTGGGGTTAGGTGTCTTGCTCAAGGACACCTCGGCATGTTGACTGGAGAGGGGTAACCCTAACCCTAACCCACCTCACACAGAACACAGTATAAATCCTCAAAGCAGTTTGTTAAACAGGTAACAGGCTATAGAGAGGAAGCACTGCTGCTCTGACATTAATTATAACTGTGTGTCTTTATTAGCATAAGTACAGTAATCGTGTGTGCAGACACAAACTCCATCAAAAGTATCTACAGATGTGAAAGCAGACAGACAGCTGATCACAGAGAGGCATGTAGAATTTAAGTGGGAAAATGAATTGAACATCAGAAGAGGAAAGATCTCTGTGGTGCTACACATGTGTGACATCCACAAATTCATTTAAATGGAGACAATTTAATTTGAAATATGTAATCCTTTTCTTTACTACTGTTATGGCATACTATATGGTCTAGGGGTAAACAGGCAGTAACAACTATTTGAGAAAAAACCCTTGACAAAAGTTGAAACTAAATGAAATGCAGCTGGAACAGGAAGTAACATTTATTGATAACTAATTGATTAACAGAAATAAACCCAACTAAAATGGAAGCATTGACGTCAGGGTCTCTAAGGCCAAAATAATAAACAAGACCCCCACATTATCTAGAAAGTAAGAAACTCAACTTTCCTACAGAAACAAACCAAAACACAATGCTGAGCTCCCTAGATGCCTAAAAACAGACATAACAACTTAAATGGCAGAGAACTCCTACACAGCTTCCCCAAATTAACCAGACTTAGTTACTAATAAACTTCCCCACCAACTAACCAGGGTTAGGGTTAGGTTAACACAGGTTTACACAATATCAAAGGCTCACGACAGCAACAAACAACCAGCTCACAGGCCAAGAGCCCAAGACAGACAGAATCACTGATCCTGAGGTTTATATGCAGCTCCACTGATAGCCTGATGACATTCAGGTGTGGGTGCTTCAGGCACTGAAAGGGGGGCGTGGCAGACCTGAAACACAGACAGACAGCTCTCTTCTTAAAAGAGGCCAGAGATGAGTCAGGGGGCGTGACAACTACGCCTTTATATAAAAGCAAACAACTTCTAAGGCAACAAACATGATGAAGGCAATGTGGCCATACAGATGCAGACCTTACACATATTGTCTCCAGTTGGCCAAAAATAGAAATATTCTGGGATAGATTGTAATCAGTTTTGAACAAAGTGTTAGAATATATAACCTCTGAGAAGTGTTCCAATTTTCGGGAAATAAAGCTAGTGGTGTGGGGTTAGTTAAATATTCTGCAGGAAATATTTGTAATGGAAAAAATTTTCTGTGTGAAATAATAAGAGTTTACCAGAATATGGGAACAACGAATTAGGTTAGGACAATGTACATTATTGGATAATATTTTTCGTAACCAAATAATATACTGCATCACTAGTTGTAAACTGTGTCCCGCTCTTTGCTGTTGAAAGTTTTGATGTTCTCTTTCTGTTTTATTTGTCTATGTATATATGCAATAAAGACTTTAAGTGAAGTGTTAAATGTTTTTCAGAATGAGCAACCATGATGTTCTTATATCCTAGTTGAAATAAAAGCTGCCGGATGGATTCGTTGCAACTCTTTGTCTTTTCAGACTAAACTTCCTCTGCGGAGATCAAACAGCACAGAGTACCTGCCCAGACACAGCTCACTACCTGGATATGGCTCCGCCTCCCCCAACGCCAAGCAACGCAACCCAGTCCACAGACGCTCCATCAGTGAGTAACTCACCCAAACACATTGTTATTATATATCATATCTGAGAGGACAGCTGGTTGTAGTCTTCTTTTCAATTAGATATGAAAAACACAAAGAGAAATATCAACCTTCAACCTTTATGTTTTGGTTTTAACAACTTCACTGTTTTGGTTCAGTTCCACCTCTTTCTTAGCGTTGTTTTTCGGCCGCAGCTGGCAGCTATTTTCAGAATAAAAGCTCTAAACCCCACTTTACACTGCTAGCTCAGCAGCTAACAGCACACACACACAATAAGAGACTAGCTGGTGAACATAGTGAAGCATTTAGCGGCTAAAGAGAATGGCTATCAGACATGATGGCTGCAGTTGTGTTTCTCTGAACTTGTGGCTGGTTTAAAATCTGATGGTAACCTGAAGAATCTTGCCTAGAACTCAAAATCCAAGTTGCTGACTGAACAACAGTGTCTCTCTTACCATTGTTATGCCGATGACACCCAGCTGGTCTTGTCATTTCCTCCCGGTGACACCCAAGTGGAGGCACACATTGCTGCGTGCTTGGCTGACATCTCGAAGTGGATGGCGACACACCACCTGAAGCTCAACCTGGACAAAACCGAGCTACTGTTCCTCCCGGGGAAGGGTTGCCCGCACCGAGACCTGTCCATCACCATTGATGATGTCGTGGTGACGCCAACTCGGACTGTGAGGAATCTGGGTGTGACCCTGGACGACCAACTGTCGTTCTCAGCAAACATTGCATCCGTCACACGCTCCTGCAGATTCCTCCTCTACAACATCAGGAGGATTCGCCCCTTCCTCACTGAGGAGACGGCGCAGGTGCTCATCCAGGCTCTGGTCATCTCCCGCCTGGACTACTGCAACTCACTACTTGCCGGAGCCCCGGCGTCGGCCATCAGACCTCTGGAGCTTGTCCAGAAAGCTGCAGCACGTCTGGTGTTCAATCGCCCCAAGTTCTCCCACACAACTTCCCTTCTCCGTTCTCTACACTGGCTCCCTGTAAGAGCTCACATCCAGTTTAAGACTCTGGTGCTAGCCTACAGGGTAGTGAGAGGAACAGCTCCTTCCTATCTCCAGGCCTTGGTCAAGCCCTACACCCCCGCCCGACCACTTCGCTCTGCTGCCTCGGGGCGATTGGTTGCCCCGTCGCTCAGAGGTCCCTGCGGCCGATCCACCCGGTCACAGCTTCTTTCTGTCCTGGCCCCTCAGTGGTGGAATGAACTCCCCACTGACGTCAGGACAGCAGAGTCGCTGCCCATCTTTCGGCGCAGGCTGAAAACTCACCTCTTCAAGAAGCACTACCCTGAGCCTTCCTCGTAGCACTTATTGCATTCGTATTAGTTGTTGCACTTACTGTATTCGTATCAGTTCGCTGCACTTATTGAATTCGTATTCGTTTACTGCACTTATCCTATTCGTTGTAGTTTGTAGCACTTATTATATTCGTATTAGTCTGTTGCAATTATTGTTTTCGTAGCAATTTGCCTCTGCACTATACTTTTGCTCTGGTTTATGCTTTAAGATGCTTGTTTAAGAAAGGAGATGCACTTATGACTTCTGGTGACTAGTAGTTCTCTTGAATACCTATGTTGAATACACTTCCTGTAAGTCGCTTTGGATAAAAGCGTCTGCTAAATGACTGTAATGTAATGTAATGTAATGTCTCACCAACTCTCTACAGCAAATCTTTGGCCATACTTAGAACCTTGTGTAGGTTACTGGCTCAATCCTGCTGATCTTTGGGACTTGACAGCCTTCAGGCTGAGTGCCAAAACATGCAACCCAAAGCTTCTAACAATGCTGCTGAGGAATTTGTCACCATGTTTCAAGTGTGTACATTTTTGGAGCAGGGAAAATCTTCTGCAGAACAATGCTTGAAAAAACAAGTCTGGCTCTTTTAGAGCTCTCTAGTGTCTGGTGGAAAAAATGTTTGTTGGTGCTATTTATTGGCCACCTGACTGTAATTAAACATATCAATGAAAGTCGGTTCAGTTCTCTTGACCTGATAAACAATGACTGATAAAATCAGGAAGATTTCAATATAAACATACAAAAATAGATCAGATACCCCTACTCGGGAAAATAATTACTTTTTCCCTCTTATTTATAAATCAACACAAGTTGTAGAAAATTCTGTAACTTTTATTGATAACATCTTAACCAATTCTATTCCGGAGGACAACTTCTGGACTGGACTGCATATTTGAGATACAACAAACTTATTGTCCATCCACTAGTTTTCCATCCAACTCTAGCTGCAGGAACTCTGGAAGATGGCAACTTGAACTCAGCCAAGGCATCAACAGGGGTGGCTGACTGGTGAAATCACAGTGGAACACAGGATTGGAGACAGGGGCCTACTGGAATCTGACTACAGAGACTTGTGGCCAGGAAGGTCAGCCGGCAACTGATGACCCAGCGGTAGGTGGGACCAGTGGAGCCCTGAACAGGAACCGGAGGTTGCTGCTGCCAAATGGAAACGGGAAGGTACAGCGGCCCAGTCGGAACAGGTGTCGGCCGGACTGCCGATAGGGCACAAGGAACAGAAGTTGCCCAGACCGCCATCAGTGCAGAAGGAGCAGGACGTGCCTGGACCACCAACAGGACACCCGAAGCAGGAGTAGACCGGAGAGCCGATATGCTAGGGGAGCTGGAGTCAACCGGACCACCAATAAGACACAAGGAGCTGAAGCTAGCTGGACCTCCAATAGGAAACAAAGGGCTGGAGTTGACTGGACCGCCGATAGGAGAGGAGGGGCTGGAGTCAGCCAGACCTCCGATAGGAAACAAGGAGATGGAGTTAGCGGGACCTCCGATAGGACACGAGTGGCCTGAGTCGACTGGACCACCAGTTGGGCAGAGGAGCTGAAGTCTACCGGACCTCGGATAGGACACAAGGGGCTGGAGTGGACCGTGCGCCATTAGTACATGATGGGCTTGAGTCAGCCAGCCCATTGATAGGACCAAAGAAGCAGGTGTTGACCATACTGATGACAGGACACAAGGAGCAAGACATACTAGGTCATTTCAATCAGGAGAGACAGGGGGATTAGTTATAGTAACATGTTTTATTATAACAGTTAATGTGTGTAAGAATTAGGCATATACACTTTGGCGCTTGGACTCCACAGGGAGATTTGTGATCGAGGGTGATTGCCTTGAGCAGCAACTAAAGAGATCCCCCAAGGAGTCCAGACACTGGTGGTGGTGGTAGTGGCTGAAGGTTCTGCTGGAGTTGCTGATGATGCTGATGGAGGGATGAACCTGTGAAGATTGGTGGTGATGGGCAGGAGGAGGGTCCCATGAAACAGCAGCTTCGACAACTAGAGGCAGGGAGACAGCACGTTTAAAAGGAGGCAGTAGCAAGCTGATAGGCTAACGATAAGGGAGTGACTCTGAGCTATTGGATGGGAGCCCCCCAGCTGATAGACAGCTGATAGCATGAATGACGCTTCTGACTTTGACAGCTGGAATTGGGAGTGTGCAGTTAGAATGGAAAAGCAGTATTATAGAGAGCATGCCAAGATAGTCTTCCTGTCTGAACTTGCGCTAGAGCTTCATTTGGCAGTGGAGACTCTGGGTTGATGGGCAGTTTGGGGATTGACGTCTCCTTGTCCCACGACTCCTTCCTGGGACAAACAGGAGGTTTATAGGCTAGTGACTAGCTGACTAGGCTGAGGCTACGAGGCCCTCAACGGTTCAGGCGGGTTGCTCAGAAACTGGCTAGGGGCTCGAGCAAGCTAGAGAATAGCAGGATATTCAATTTAATTCAATTTATTTTATTTAGTATAGCCAAAAATCACAAATCACAAATTTGCCTCAGAGGGCTTTACAAACTGTACACATACGACATCCTCTGTCCTTAGACCCTCACATCCTCTGTCCTTAGACCCTCATATCCTCTGTCCTTAGACCCTCACATCCTCTGTCCTTAGACCCTCACATCCTGTGTCCTTAGACCCTCACATCCTCTGTCCTTAGACCCTCACATCCTGTGTCCTTAGACCCTCACATCCTCTGTCCTTAGACCCTCACATCCTCTGTCCTTAGACCCTCACATCCTCTGTCCTTAGACCCTCACATCCTCTGTCCTTAGACCCTCATATCCTCTGTCCTTAGACCCTCATATCCTCTGTCCTTAGACCCTCACATCCTCTGTCCTTAGACCCTCACATCCTGTGTCCTTAGACCCTCACATCCTCTGTCCTTAGACCCTCACATCCTGTGTCCTTAGACCCTCACATCCTCTGTCCTTAGACCCTCACCTCCTCTGTCCTTAGACCCTCACATCCTCTGTCCTTAGACCCTCACATCCTCTGTCCTTAGACCCTCACATCCTCTGTCCTTAGACCCTCACATCCTCTGTCCTTAGACCCTCATATCCTCTGTCCTTAGACCCTCATATCCTCTGTCCTTAGACCCTCATATCCTCTGTCCTTAGACCCTCACATCGGTGAAGGAAAAACTTTCCTAAAAAAACCTTAAACAGGAAGAATAAAAGGAAGAAACCTTTGGGAGACTGACAGAGGAGGGATCCTTCTCCCCGGATGGACAAATAGCAATAGATGTCATGTGTACAGAACAAACAACATAACAGACATAAAAAACATTCAATGTATATGACATAAATGATTCATGTAATAAGAATAGCAAGCAGAATAATGAAGGAAAAAATTAAGACTACTAATAATAAAGGCAATAGTGGATATAGTAGAATAATGATAACAAAGCAGTAATAGTAACAAATGTGACTACGACTACTGATAACAATAATGGTAGTAGCAGTGGGTGTCAGCAGGGCCACAGCAGGAGGCACGACCACGGTCCAGATATAACTACATAGAAACCTGCAAGGAGAGAAAGCACAAGGACTCCAGGGAAGAAGCAAAGTAAGTAGTAGTCCCCCAGCAGTGTAGGCCTGTAGCAGCATATCTAGGGGCTGGACCAAGGTAAACCTGAGCCAGCCCTAAGTATAAACCTTAACCAGCCCTAACTATAGCCCTGAACCAGTCCTAACTATAAACCTGAACCAGCCCTAACTATAAACCTGAACCAGCCCTAACTATAAACCTGAACCAGTCCTAACTATAAGTGTTATCAAAAAGGAAACTTAAGCTTACTCTTAAAAGTGGTGAGTGTTTCTGGAAGTTGCTTGATAACTGAAGGTTCTGGTTCCTGTTCCACTATTGGAGACTCTAGGAACCACAAGTAACCCTGCATTGATGGAGCGCAGCTCTCTAGTTGGGTAATATGGAACCATAAGTTCCTTAAGATAAGACGGTGCCTGGCCAGTTAGAGCTTTGCAGGTGAGGAAAAGGATTTTAAATTAAATTCTTGATTTAACAGGGAGCCAGTGCAGAGAAGCTAATACCGGAGTAATATGATCTAGAGTCTTTCAGGCTTGAGTCTAGTAGGCTGAAGGGTAGAAGACAAGGGGGTTGAGTGGCTTGCAAGAACTGATTGAGACTCTGACAAACAACACCCAAGTAGGGAACAAATACACTCACCCAAGGCTTCTCCTTAAAGCACTGCTGCAGAGCTATGAATTCTTAACCAGGAGCTGAGTCTGCCCACGTGGGATGGGAGGCTGCGAGTTTTGCCATGATCTGATCAAACTCACAAGCCTTCTTGTAAAGATGGGGTTGCTCTGCTGGATCCATAATTGGTGGGTTTTTTTTACTGTCACAGTGTCGAGAGCAGGTAGCAGGGGATGGACTCAAATGCAGACAAAGACGAGGAGGCAGCAGACACAATGCAATCATTTACAAACTTGAGTCCAACCGAAATGGCAGGACATAAGGCAAGGCCACGGGCAAACTGGTACAGAACTCCAAACATTAATGAAGACAAACCATTAACCAACAGACAAAAGACACGTCTTTAAATACACAAGGAACTAACTAAGACACAGGTCAGGAAGCTGATTGATGGGAGAAACAAAGGGATCAGGCTGACGGGACTAAGACAAACGAAACACAGGACACAATAGCTAAGGAACTTTTTAATACAACAGGAAACTAACAATCAAAATCCCAAGATCATGAGAATTATTTGTTATTTCTGTTGTGTTTATATTTCTGTAAACTGTGCACATACCCTTAAATTGAAAGAGATAGATATATTTTCCATGGGGAGTTGATGGAGACCAAAACCAGAGCTAGAAAGAGAGAGAATATTTGACTTGCATTCATCTGGTGGACACAAACTCCTAATTAATGATCATGTTTCTCTGTAACTGCTGGATGTTGGCTATTGAAAACAAATGGGGAAAAAACTCAGGTATTTTAGGTTTAATGTTTATGTTATTTTCTGCAGATATGTTCAGCAGCTCCAAGCTCAAACACAGCACCTCTGACAGCGCTGACAAGAACGGAGTGAAGAACAGACTGAAGAAGTTCATCACCAGACGTCCGTCCATGAAGACTCTGAAGGAAAAAGGCCTCATCAAAGGTTTCTGCTTTTTCTTTACACATTAAAAAAAGGCTTTCAAATGAGTTATAATTTAATTTGGGTTTAGGGTTTATTAATAGGCTTGAGTCAAAGATGGCTGCTACTCCACCTCCTCGGCCTGTGCCTCCAGGAATATGAGTATTAATATGACTTGGAGGAGTTGATTCGTTTAGGCTAACGTACTCTTCATGACACAGCCAGGTTTCAGTAAGATAAAATAAATCAATATGACTATCTGATATTAAATAGTTACTAACTCATTAGACATGATGTAACATGACCCATTGGTCATTTAACATTGTGTTACGATAACAACTAGTAATGAAGCATGTAACATCAATGATTAGTCAAAAGTTGTGTAACATAACCAATAACATATATAGATTAGATTTAGATTTAGACAGAAACTATCAAGCTAAATCCATTAGTCATTAAAACAACTTGTCAATAATAACTAGAGACTCACTCTCAATGGGATTTCACCATCCACAATGCCAAATCAGGGGCGTAAAGTGAGGAAGGGGCAAATGGCTGCCCCCCCTCACCCATCTTTAAACTCGGACTTCATTTCCATGTCAACTAAACACCTGTAACGTTTCATGACTACATCTAGAATGGGTGTGACACACTATCATATTGACAAAAAAATCTGTCACAGACAGACAGCTGGCAAAGCACTCCAAAGCTACAGTCTCCATGGTAACACACACATGATGTTAATGTTATAACGTTTGTCCCAGATCGAGTTTTCGGCTGCCATCTGCTGACTCTCTGCGAACGTGAAGGAACCACGGTGCCGAGGTTTGTTCAGATCTGTCTGGATGCTGTGGACAAGCGAGGTAGGTTCACTAACAGATGAGCGGTGAAATAGTATTTACAGGGTGAACACAAGAGATTAGAGGACATGTGGGGTTCATTGAGCCTCGGTCCTGTTTCTATCTTTTTTATTCTGTTGTTGTTGCACCACAGCACACAGTATATAATCCATTGGACTTGTGGTTTTACGATTGGGGGCTAGAATTTGACTGCTAGTTTTGTTGAAAATCACAGACAGACAGACAGACAGACAGACAGGTAGGCAGACAGACAGACAGACAGACAGACAGACAGACAGACAGACAGACAGACAGACAGGTAGGCAGACAGACAGACAGACAGACAGACAGACAGACAGATAGTAGAGAGAGACAGAGAGACAGACAGATAGTAGAGACAGACAGTAGAGATAGTAGAGACAATACAGTAGAGACAGTAGAGACAATAGAGACAGACAGTAGAGACAGTAGAGACAGACAGACAGACAGACAGACAGACAGACAGACAGACAGACAGACAGAGGACAGACAGACAGACAGATAGTAGAGAGAGACAGTAGAGAGACAGTAGAGATAGTAGAGACAGACAGTAGAGACAGTAGAGACAATAGAGAGAGACAGTAGAGACAGTAGAGACAGACAGTAGAGAGACAGTAGAGATAGTAGAGACAGACAGTAGAGACAGTAGAGACAGACAGTAGAGAGACAGTAGAGATAGTAGAGACAGACAGTAGAGAGACAGTAGAGATACAGTAGAGACAGACAGTAGAGACAGACAGTAGACAGACAGTAGACAGACAGTAGACAGTAGAGACAGTAGAGACAGTAGAGAGAGACAGACAGTAGACAGACAGTAGAGACAGTACAGTAGAGACAGTACAGACAGTAGAGACAGACAGTAGAGATAGTAGAGACAGACAGTAGACAGACAGTACAGACAGTACAGACAGACAGTAGACAGACAGTAGAGACAGACAGTAGACAGACAGTAGAGACAGTACAGACAGACAGTACAGACAGTACAGACAGACAGTAGAGACAGTAGAGATAGTAGAGACAGACAGTAGAGACAGTAGAGACAGACAGTAGACAGACAGTAGAGACAGTAGAGACAGACAGTAGACAGACAGTAGAGACAGTACAGACAGACAGTACAGACAGTACAGACAGACAGACAGACAGTAGAGAGACAGTAGAGATAGTAGAGACAGACAGTAGAGACAGTACAGACAGACAGTAGAGACAGACAGTAGACAGACAGTAGAGACAGTACAGACAGACAGTAGAGAGACAGTAGAGATAGTAGAGACAGTAGACAGACAGTACAGAAAGTAGAGACAGACAGTAGACAGACAGTAGAGACAGTACAGACAGACAGTAGAGATGGTAGAGACAGACAGTAGAGACAGACAGACAGACAGTAGAGACAGACAGTAGACAGACAGTAGAGACAGTACAGACAGACAGTAGAGATGGTAGAGACTCCAGACAGGAAGCTCTCTCCTCATTGAATAAAATGAAACCATGTGCAGACTAATGTTGTCAGCTGCTGCCACCTAGTGGACAGAGAAGAGAGCAGCAGCACTGATGAGGCCACTGAACTAAGAACCAGTGCAGACACACCAACCGAGACAACACAAGTCCTCTTCAGACCGCTGTCTCTACATCCAGATGAGGGAGCTTTCTACTTAAATTATAAATGACTGTTTGAGGTCGGTTTGTGTTGTGTTTTGCACATTTTTTATATGAAACACAACACCAACATATTTTGTTTATGTGTGGTTTCAGGTCTGGATGCTGACGGGATCTACAGAGTAAGTGGAAACCTGGCAACAATCCAGAAACTTCGCTTCATTGTCGACCAGGGTCAGTACAACAGAAGCCAATTCTTTTTTACACTCTTTGCTTGTATCTGTCTCAGCCATGTCATCTACAAATTACAAGTTTACTAATTTACAACAGGAAATATGTTTGAACAACATAATGATGAAAAGTAAATCCATTGAACATTCTTCCCACATTGGACAATCATATAAATAAATCCTGATGAAGGATTTTCTAGCTGTGTTTGTCACTCACAGCTCCTGGCTTGGTGAATAAAGATGGTGAATTATATATATATATATATATATATATATATATATTAAAGTCAAGCATGTATTTACTTTTTCAACATTTACAAAATTCCCAAGAGCAAAGTGCTGTTGTTACCTAACAGAAGCCTCTTTACTAGAGCTACTACCTGTTTATGACGCAAAGGTTTGATTATAAAGAGTTATACTATCAGCTTAATTTGTCTGCATTAAACATGGTTTTACTGCCTCATATATCTTCAAACAAAATATACAAAATGAATGAATCATGTGTTTACCATGTGCCTTAATTATTCAAATCTTGAAAACCTGAAAAGTTCTGTTGATCTTACTGTGTAGAGTTTGACCTTGTGTTATACAGATGTTTTCATTTTGTGTGAGATTTCAGGCTAACAATATTAAGTTGTCAGAGTTCAGTAAAGTCACAGTTTGATGTGAAAAAGGAGCCAAAGCAAGTCTAAAATAGTGTCACCAGAAGGATCTGACCTCAGTCATCACAGGAACATGTTGTATTTATGAGGGTACACATTGTTATATTAAAGTCTGAATCAATGTAAACATTAAATGATAAATGACCCTTGTCTTCTTCTGGTCTGTCTCCCCAGAGGAGGACCTAGACCTTGACCAGAGTCAGTGGGAGGACATCCACGTCGTCACTGGGGCCCTCAAGATGTTTTTCCGGGAGCTGCCCGAGCCGCTATTCCCCTTCAGGTTCTTCCAGCAGTTTGTGGAGGCAGTCAGTGAGTCAAATTGACCCAAGATACAAATAGAAATATCTAAACTTCATGTCTGTATCTTTATGACACATCCCATCCTACAAACATTGACTGCAATCTCCAAATATTTATATCCGTGAGACAGTTAATAAGATTCAGAGCGCTGGGGTTGTACATGGGGATATACACATTCTGAAGAGGGCCTCCATACATCAGATTCAGACAACTAGGAGCACTGACCAAGCTGCAATATAAAGGCAAAATAATAATATATACATATATTTAAATATATATAAATCAGGAGATACGTCAATAAAATTAACAATAATTTATTACACATAAGAAATGAATAATGC
Organism: Anoplopoma fimbria; assembly: GCF_027596085.1. Taxonomy (NCBI): domain Eukaryota; kingdom Metazoa; phylum Chordata; class Actinopteri; order Perciformes; family Anoplopomatidae; genus Anoplopoma; species Anoplopoma fimbria. The sequence continues at coordinate 14,655 of NW_026554379.1, read as the reverse complement.
AAAGTCTTTGGCAATTGGACTCCATAGCGAAGCCGTCTAACAGAGGGGCAGTGATGCTGAGGTCAGAGGTCAGACACATTCCCCCTTGGAGTCCAGACTCTGGTGGTGGTGGTGATGTAGTGAGTCATTGCATCCGATAATGAATGATGAGCATGACTGTGATGCCGACTGGAGGTGACGGGTGGAGGAGGGTCGCATCGGATCGTGCTGACAACTAACAGCAGCAGAGAGGAGAACATTTTTAAAGTTTGACATCGACGATGTGATTGGCTTGAGGAAACTGTGGCAAACTCTGATTGGTTAACTATAAGTGAAACCCACAATCAGCTGATAGAGTAGTCACAGGGAAAGAGTGACTGAGATTATGAATGAAAAGGAGCGTAAAAATAGTCTTCCCACCTGAACTTCTGCTAAGTTTCTTATATTATATATATATACATATATATATATATATATATATATATATATATGTGGTTTTTTTGCCTTTATTACAATAGCATACACATGTTAAACTACAATACTATACACAAGTAAAACTACAATACCATACACATGTCAAACTACAATACTATACACATGTTAAACTACAATACTATACACATGTTAAACTACAATGCTATACACATGTAAAACTACAATACGATACATATGTTAAACTTCAGTACTATACACATATTAAACTACAATACAATACATAAATGAAACTACAATACTATACATAAACTAAGATCAAATACTATACACAAGTTAAACTATGTTACTATAAAAATTAAGATTCAATACTATACATGTATTAAACTCAGATACTCTATGCATGTTAAAGATATTAAACTACTGTAAAATGCATTCATTAAACTACTGCTGCGGTTTTTTTATCTTATAGAGATTAAAGAATCCAAACTCAAAGTTCAGGCTGTGAAGAAACTTATCCAGGAACTGCCCAAACCCAACCAGGACACCATGAAGTTGCTCTTCAGCCACCTGCACAGGTAAGCCTTGGTCTACCTGAACAACACCTGAACCACACCTGGAGACTTATTTAAAGAACTAGCTGAAGTCTACCAGCTGGAAAATGAGTCACATTAAGCTCAAATATCAGTAGACTTCTAAGCGATTGGTCATTTAGCAGAAAAAAATTCTAATCAAGTAACTGCTTAAATGATCAAAATTAAAAATGAATACACTTACATTTATAATCAATCTTTTATCCAAGGACTATTTTCAAGGCAGAGCTTTATGTCTCTTCCATGTAGTTTCATGTATTTTCATTGAGCAGAACCGATGAGCTCCATTTGAGAGGTTGACAGACTCTCAGTAAAACACATCACCTCTCATGTTATGACATTACATTACATTACATTACAGTCATTTAGCAGACGCTTTTATCCAAAGCGACTTACAGGAAGTGTATTCAACATAGGTATTCAAGAGAACTACTAGTCACCAGAAGTCATCAGTGCATCTCCTTTCTTAAACAAGCATCTTAAAGCATAAACCAGAGCAAAAGTATAGTGCAGAGGCAAATGTTATGAGGCATTCATATTTTTAACTGTTGACTTTACTTGAAATAATACACAGGAAGGATTAAAGGTCATGACAGTGATTTAAAAACGATTCAAACTGGAACAAAACTAAGCTTAAAAGCTGCACACGTTGTTGAAGAGAGTGAATAACTGTACTGAAGCCAACAGACCTCTGGGAGTTTTGGAAAAACACATTTCAAAATAACTATCAGTGATATAAGTACATAACAATCAGTGATATAAGGTATCAGTACATAACAATCAGTGATATAAGGTATCAGTACATAACAATCAGTGATATAAGGTATCAAAATCAGTGATATAAGGTATCATATCAGTGATATAAGGTATCAGTACATAACAATCAGTGATATAAGGTATCAGTACATAACAATCAGTGATATAAGGTATCAGTAAATAACAATCAGTGATATAAGTACATAACAATCAGTGATATAAGGTATCAGTACATAACAATCAATATAAGGTATCAGTTGTGAAACCAGCGGTAGTCCTTCAAGTCTCTGTTTTTAAGCAAATCTTCAATGACAGTATCTGTAGTCAGCTGTTAATTGTAGGGTTGCTGGTTTTATTCCCTGAACCTACTGTTGATATAAGTGCCCTTAAGCAAGACACTGAAGCGCAAACTGCTACTCATACATATCAGTGGAGTTTTAGAGTATTTTTTAAATTATATACTATGGTGGTGTGTAGTTAACTGTATCAAGATGAATTTAAAGTATATTAAGAGTACTCACATCACGCTTTGTTTTTATAGGAGACACTAACAACCGAGAATGAGGTGACATAAAGAATGCATGTATCCCTTCCAAACTGAACAATTTTCTTTAAAATGATAAAACAACGTGACACATATATTAGTTGTAGGCTATATTGTAGGCTTCATGTTCATGATGAAGTATGTCGTATACAGGTTAGATGTAGTCAGACGAATAAATGCTCGGACTCTCTTGGTGGCCAGGTGTCATTTAAAATGTAAACTCTGCATGTTCCCATGTTTCCCTTTAGTTACTGCTCCATCTGTTGTTTTTCAGAGTCCTAGGCTTTTCCAGGAAGAACTTGATGTCAACTCAGGGCATCGGCATCGTGTTTGGCCCAACGCTGATGTGGCCTGAGCTGGATGCAGGAAACATGGCCGTCAACATGGTCTACCAGAACCAGATTGTGGAGTTCATCCTCATTGAGAGCCAAGAAATCTTCAACCTGGACAGGAAGTAAAGTGTCCTGAGGTGGACTCACTTTAAACATCAAAGCTGGATATAACCAAATTCCTTCAGAAACAGTATTGTTTTAACAGAAAACATAGGCACTGGTTTTGACTGGACTGTAAACAATAAACAAATTATTTCTGATCAGAACTCAATTTTGATATTTTTTAAATTAACACACACAACAATAATAACAGTTTTTGTTTGAGGATTGATGAAAATAATTTGCTTGAAAAATCTTAAAGTACACAATACCCAAAGAATAATGAAGAGCAAAATACAGCAGTATACTTATAATGTACAGCAGTATATACTTGACTTGAATAGAACAAACAATGATATATTTATGAAGTAACAATATATTTACCTCGTATGGCGATATATTAATAATGTAAAACTTTATATTTATGAAGTACAGCAGCATATTTATAATATATAACAGTATATAACAGTTACTGTATAACATACAGTAATATATGTTATATACAATATATGGGGTACCTGGTTCATTACTACGAGCCATTCGGTCCTTGTATGACCAAAGTGAGAGCTGTGTCCGAATACTCGGCACAAAGTCCAGCTTGTTCCCAGTGTGTGTTGGCCTCCACCGGGGCTGCCCATTGTCACCAATCCTGTTTGTGATTTTCATGGACAGGATTTCAAGGCGCAGCCGGGGGGAGGAGAGTTTCCGGTTTGGGGACCTCAGAATCGCATCCCTGCTTTTTGCAGATGATGTGGTTCTGTTGGCTTCTTCAGAACGTGACCTTCAGCACGTACTGGGGCGGTTCACAGCCGAGTGTGAAGTGGTCGGGATGAGAGTCAGTTCTTCCAAGTCTGAGGCCCTCTGAGTTGGGAGTGAGTCACTGCCCCAAGCGAAGGAGTTCAAGTATCTCGGGATCTTATTCACGAGTGAGGGTAAAATGGAACGGGAGATGGACAGGCGGTTCGGTGCAGCGTCAGCAGTGATGCGGGCGTTGTACCGGACCGTTGTGGTGAAGAAGGAGCTGAGCCGTAAGGCAAAGCTCTCGATTTACCAGTCCATCTACGTTCCAACCCTCACCTATGGTCATGAGCTTTAGGTAGTAACCCTCACCTATGGTCATGAGCTTTGGGTAGTGACCCTCACCTATGGTCATGAGCTTTAGGTAGTGACCCTCACCTATGGTCATGAGCTTTGGGTAGTAACCCTCACCTATGGTCATGAGCTTTAGGTAGTGACCCTCACCTATGGTCATGAGCTTTGGGTAGTGACCCTCACCTATGGTCATGAGCTTTGGGTAGTGACCAAAAGAATGAGATCGCGGATACAAGCGGCCGAAATGAGCTTCTTTCGTAGGGTGGCTGGGCTCAGCCTTAGAGAGAGGGTGAGGAGCTCAGCCTTAGAGAGAGGGTGAGGAGCTCAGCCTTAGAGAGAGGGTGAGGAGCTCAGTCTTAGAGAGAGGGTGAGGAGCTCAGCCTTAGAGAGAGGGTGAGGAGCTCAGTCTTAGAGAGAGGGTGAGGAGCTCAGCCTTAGAGAGAGGGTGAGGAGCTCAGCCTTAGAGAGAGGGTGAGGAGCTCAGTCTTAGAGAGAGAGTGAGGAGCTCAGTCTTAGAGAGAGGGTGAGGAGCTCAGCCTTAGAGAGAGGGTGAGGAGCTCAGCCTTAGAGAGAGGGTGAGGAGCTCAGCCTTAGAGAGAGGGTGAGGAGCTCAGACATCCGGAGGGAGCTCGGAGTTGAGCCGCTGCTCCTTCGCGTCGAAAGGGGCCAGCTGAGGTGGTTGAGCATCTGATCAGGATGCCTCCTGGACGCCTCCCTTTAGAGGTTTTCCAGGCACGTCCAACTGGTAAGAGGCCCCGGGGTAGACCCAGAACACGCTGGAGAGATTATATATCTCGTCTGGCCTGGGAACGCCTCGGGGTTCCCCAGGAAGAGCTGGAAAGTGTTGCTGGGGAGAAGGACGTCTGGAGGACCCTCCTTAGCTTGCTGCCCCCGCGACCCGGCCCCGGATAAGCGGACGGAAATGGATGGATGGATGGATGTATAACATACAACAGGATCTTGAAATACATATGCATGTTCATGAAGTAAAGGGGTAAAGCGTATAGTAAACCTAGGTTGCTCTTTACACTAAATTGATGTTACCCTTTTAATAAAAAAAGAAACTCTTTCAGTAAGCATCAGCTCTATTCACTTAGACCACACTTTATTTTAAATAATTGACCACAGACAACTTTTTGAAAAGGAAATAACAGTTTACTTACTGCTTTTCTGAATGTTCAAAATAATATTTATCCTTTCGAGGGACAATAAACAAGACACAAATATCACAAATTAGACCCCTTTAAAATAATAAATAGTTCTTTAAAAATAAATGAAACAAAATAACATTTACCAAAATGATTAGTCAATTAGTTACTTGGAAAAATATGCAAAACTTGGCTTATAGTTAAATATTTCAACACACAACAAATCTCTTCAACTTTCTTTGGCAAAATCCCAATTTCTCAACCCTTTTGCACTTTTCACTACAGCAGATTAATACTTCACTCCACTCTAAATACAACGTAGGCCCACACAAACTCACACACACACAAAAATACGAAAAGTTGCAGTCCTGTGCGACGCTCGAGTGCATTGCTGCCGTCCGAATCCTTGTCCTCAGCAGAGCAAAGACACTGAAAGTCTAACTCCCCAGAGTTAGTTCTCTGTTCCAGCGACTCACCAACTTTAGCTTTACACAGACCCAGTCGCACAAAACTTTCTCCGGTCCTCCCCTCTTTTTTCCCCCATGCCCCTCCTTTACCTATGATCAATTACAGCAGGTTCCTCACTGAGTTATTTCATCCAAATTTATTAGGAACTTCTTTTAATCCTTCACTTTTACACCAGGGCTAGACATACTAAGTTTGATTGCTCCAGAGCTGGTGTTGAAAGATGCTCTTCTCCATTGGCTGCAATGGTTTACATTAGGATAGAATTCAAAATACTGCTGAAAATGCAGTTTTGAGATAATATTCTGAAACAGCCCCTCTGTGTTGTCCCTCTGCTGTCTGTGCTTTGTATCTCCAGGGCTGCAGACCTGATTGGAAAGTAATAATGTGACACACTTTGGCCCAGTGTGCCTCATGCATAAAAGCCTGAGCAGCAGTAGTCTTTGGTCGGCAGATCTCCTCTCATCCCATATCTTTGCGTTGTGGCTTCTGCCTCTTTTTCCTTGTTTTTATAGCAAAACATCATGCAACACATTTTCACACATCCACTCCCTACACTACTGACTTCAAAGATTCCTTCCAGCAATTTGCGGACTCCTTTTGACTTGCTTTGTGATAAATAAATCACTTTATTTGTGAAGTATACCCATGTGTCTACCATTTTTAACACATCTTTAGAGCCGGGCTGTGACAAATGAGATCTGATTTACATATTCAGATATAAAAAACATATTTGTCATAGAAACTAAGTTGAACCCATCTTCATGAGATTTTGATACATTTTTAAATAGTTTTATACCCTCCTGTGGAATATTATTTCACTGTAAACCATTCTGTTTCTAACATTTGATGAGATTTATTCCTTAGTGTCAATAGTTAACTGTTTCTAAAACATAATGAGATTTATTCACTAGTGTCAATAGTTAACTGTTTCTAACACAATGAGATTTATTCACTAGTGTCAATAGTTAACTGTTCTAACACAATGAGATTTATTCACTAGTGTCAATAGTTAACTGTTTCTAACACAAATGAGATTTATTCACTAGTGTCAATAGTTAACTGTTTCTAAAACATAATGAGATTTATTCACTAGTGTCAATAGTTAACTGTTCTAACACAATGAGATTTATTCACTAGTGTCAATAGTTAAATGTTTCTAACACGTAATGAGATTTATTCACTAGTGTCAATAGTTAACTGTTTCTAAAACATAATGAGATTTATTCACTAGTGTCAATAGTTAACTGTTTCTAACACAATGAGATTTATTCACTAGTGTCAATAGTTAAATGTTTCTAACACATAATGAGATTTATTCCTTAGTGTCAATAGTTAACTGTTTCTAAAACATAATGAGATTTAACTAGTGTCAATAGTTAACTGTTTCTAACACAATGAGATTTATTCACTAGTGTCAATAGTTAAATGTTTCTAACACATAATGATATTTATTCACTAGTGTCAATAGTTAAATGTTTCTAACACATAATGAGATTTATTCACTAGTGTCAATAGTTAAATGTTTCTAACACGTAATGAGATTTATTCACTAGTGTCAATAGTTAAATGTTTCTAACACATAATGAGATTTATTCACTAGTGTCAATGGTTAAAATATGTTTCTAACACATAATGAGATTTATTCACTAGTGTCAATGGTTAAATGTTTCTAACACAATGAGATTTATTCACTAGTGTCAATGGTTAAATGTTTCTAACACATAATGAGATTTATTCACTAGTGTCAATGGTTAAATGTTTCTAACACAATGAGATTTATTCACTAGTGTCAATAGTTAAATGTTTCTAACACAATGAGATTTATTCACTAGTGTCAATGGTTAAATGTTTCTAACACATAATGATATTTATTCACTAGTGTCAATAAAAATGTTTCTAACACATAATGATATTTATTCACTAGTGTCAATGGTTAAATGTTTCTAACACAGAGATTTATTCACTAGTGTCAATAGTTAAATGTTTCTAACACATAATGATATTTATTCACTAGTGTCAATAGTTAAATGTTTCTAACACATAATGATATTTATTCACTAGTGTCAATAGTTAAATGTTTCTAACACATAATGATATTTATTCACTAGTGTCAATAGTTAAATGTTTCTAACACATAATGATATTTATTCACTAGTGTCAATAGTTAACTGTTTCTAACACAATGAGATTTATTCACTAGTGTCAATAGTTAAATGTTTCTAACACAAAGAGATTTATTCACTAGTGTCAATAGTTAAATGTTTCTAACACATAATGAGATTTATTCACTAGTGTCAATAGTTAACTGTTTCTAACACATAATGAGATTTATTCACTAGTGTCAATAGTTAAATGTTTCTAACACATAATGAGATTTATTCACTAGTGTCAATAGTTAAATGTTTCTAACACAGAGATTTATTCACTAGTGTCAATAAAATGTTTCTAACACATAATGAGATTTATTCACTATTTTCAATAGTTAACTGTTTCTGAAACATGATCTTCCTAAAACCTTATACTTTGGTTATGTGGGGTGTCATGGTTTGGGTTTTTGTTTGGTTCGTTCTGGTGTCTCTGCCAGAACAATATTCCAAACCATAACATGGGGAATTGAACCAGTGACTCTCAAGTCCTAGCTCTTTACTTGGGATTTTGATGTAAAATATAATGTCAAATAGAACATAGAAATTTATTTGATTTGATTAATGCCAACAGTAAATGTTCTATAACAATTCATGTGATTCCTTCACAAATTTCCATATTAAATAATTGTTTATTATGAGCTGTGAATTTGTTTGCACTTGTGAGCAAGTAATGAATTTGTTCTTTAATTACTAGTTTTTAGAGGTTTTTGTAAATGCTTATAAAAGGGGAAGGAGACAAGTTATGTTTTATAAAACATAAATCCAGCAGATAACATGATGTACTGATCAGAATAATTAACTTGTTGTTACTCATTAATACATTTGTCATATAGCTGTTGTGACACACAGCTTTAAGTTCATTTTGCCTTAAAATGTGTCTAATATTAAGTTCTGTTCAGCTTTTTCTAACCATAGTGGTGAAGTCAGCAGGTTTATATCAACACACTTTTCACAACCATCATTTTAGGTCTCTGTCAACAAAACATAACGTACAGTTTAATAATACATAAAGCACACAGACAGGCAAACACTGGTTCAACAATAACCTGGTCTTGACGACTGTGCTTCTCAGAATAATGTTCATGACGTTTTCAGATACTTTCAGTTACAACACTTATAAGAAAACACAGCAGCAGATCAACATTTTTTTGTGCTGTAGAAAGTTTACACAGATAGAAACAATCTGAGCTGATGAATACTGTCTCAACAAAGTAAAAAAGAAATCCATTAAATAAATTACTCTGTAATGAATTCGAATTAATTAAAAAACGCAATATCAGCCTGATAAAACATTCAGTCCAGGAAAATAAAAACATCATGTGTTAGGAATAACACAAAATAAACAAAAGAACATCATTATAGAGCTTAAAAATCAATTGATAGAGCAATATGACAATTCCAAATATTTGGCCAACCATAACTTCTGTTTTATTTTTATTTATGTATGTATTGTATTTCACTTACTTATTTATTTAGAGATATTATCATAACTTTTTCTTATTAAATAGGATATTTGACTTGCTTTATAGGGCCACTGTGATAGGACAGTCAAGTTGTTATGACAAGAAAAAAAACATAGTGTTTTATTTATGATTGTATATATACATCCATATAAATGTATCATTTTAAAAACAGGATTTACATCATGTTGAGGTTTAATTGTGTTTTTAGAAGAAAAAGTCATAATTGAATAATGTTTAATTCCTAATATGACTTTATTCTTAATATATTCTTTTGTAAAATTCCAACCATCTCCCATCATTATCTTTTTTTGTAAGAATTAAACATTTTTCTCTGCGTTCCTATGTCACATTATACTCAGTTTTTTTTATTTCCTAATAGTAATAGTCCTAAGAAGTACATTATAATGAGTTCTTCATGATATTTGGTATTATTTTATCATTCCTAACTGTTCACATATTTATTTTCCAGATTGGAAACAATTTCCAGATGATAAAAGGTGGACGTTTAACCTTTCTTTCAGTATGCAGATATATCACAAAAAAAACAACGATGTAAACATTCCTCAAAACACAGGAGTTCATGACGTAAACAGCTACATGAATTATTCTGTACAGCTGTTATTGATACAAAAATACTGTGGAGGAAATATAAGTAACTGAGCACAAGGCTAAGATTTTATCCTGAAAAGGAACTGTACAATGCTAATTCATTATGTCAACTTTTTATGCAGATCACCACTATCCCCTTTAAGACAATATTGTTATTTTTTAAATTGTTATGTCAAATTTCTGAGATATTAGCTTAGATCATAATTGTAACTTTAGAAAACTGAAAATTGATTCACAGGGATTTTTGTTAATGGCAGAACCGAAAGACAACATGTCTACATTAAAGTCTTTATCACCCAACCCCTGTTCACTGCAGGTAGCAACGCTATATATTGATTAATTCAACTTCTTATTTAACTCATTAAACTCATCATTTTACTACTGGGGCGGCAGTGGTACATGAGGTAGAGCGCTTGTCCCGTAACCACAAGGTTGGTGGTTCAAACCCCTCTACCGGCAACATGCCGAGGTGTCCTTGAGCGAGACACCTAACCCCAAGTTGCTCCCCGGGCGCTTCATTGCAGCCCACTGCTCCTCCGGGATGGTTAAATGCAGAGAAATAATTTCCCCATTGTGGGACTAATAAAGGCTTTATTATTATTATAGTAAAAGTTTTTTTCAATTTAACATATCATTATGAAGTAAATGTTGACTTCACAATGCAAATAATGGCGGTGTTAATCACACCTTCACGTTTTGGATTGATTTCCTCTAAGCTTTGCTTTCACTATGTAATTCTGTCTGCCCCCAGTACAATCTCCTGGAGAAATAAGTTGTTTCACAGGTTAGACTCCGAGCTGCAGCTGGCCTCCAGCCCACTGTGACCCTTGCTACTGGGGTTTGCGCTGGCTAAATTACAGTAGCTCTAACTAGATGCAACCTGAGGATCTGACTCTGGAACTGCTGTCCACTCTCCTCCAAGCAAAGTAGGTTTAGTAACATCTATGTGGTTTCTAGCTGCTAGCATTAGCGATGTTGCTAACACTAGCCCATTCTACCAATAGCAGCCAGAAACAAACACCTATGATTTATTGTCCGTTTGGTCACGTTTTTTTACGTTTGATCATTTTTTCTTGCAGTGGCCTTTCTAAAATGAGCAGTGGTTAAACGTAACAGTGCTGTAATCTGTTATATCCAGTTGTGATGCGAAAGCAGTGCCAAAAATAATACCAAATATGCTTTTTACAAGGGACAGTGCATATTAATCAATATTTCGGTTTCTACCTCAATTTAAGTTTGCTAATGAGCTAATTTTCATCTGTAGTTCCTTCTTCTTAAGTGGCCTAACAATATCAATACAATGCTTCAGCAAATTCCAGGATACAACACAAAGTGATACAATACAATACATACATGCAAGTTGTCTGTTGCCACTTTAAACCTATTAGTTAACTTAATAAACTTTGCATAATATCAACTCATTATTTAACTCATTTAACATTATCATTAACTAAAATATTGTACTCATTAAACTGAAAAGATCTAACTGAATTAACTTGGTCAGAACAAACTGACTTGGAGCACCAAAACTGACTGAATTTCTTTGGAAAAACAAAAGTCAGACGGCTGAACAGAATTATATGTAAGCACTTGCTGGCTGTTAAGGTGGAATGGCTGTTAAGGTGGGAAGTTGTGGAAACAAGGAGTCTGGTTCCAGAAAAGGCAGAGTGGTGAGAACAGGAAAGATCAGAAATTCAAAGACCCACAGCAAAGGAAACTCATCTGGTGTTGTCTGCCACCTGTGAAGACAGTAGGTGATACACTTTTATTTATATAGATATAGACATACAATTGATGTTAACAAAGCTGATCTCCACCCTGTATATTCAACACAACACACTGAACAGATGTACTGACATCGAGTAGCCCAACTCCCAAACCTTAAGGACCGATTGTAAAAAGGTAACATTTATTTGAAGTTATAATTATGGAGACCTTCTCTAATCCCACAGTCTCTCTTATATCTATATGAGTTCAACTACCTTGGTTACTATCAATCATATCAATAATCCTGTGATTAAAAGCTCTCACTAAACCTGGCGTCATTTCAATGAACACTTTAATTTCAATAATACATGTGGCCATATGCTTTGATGCATAACCATTTGCAGAACCTTTTGGACACCTGGTACTCATTTATAAAATTCACTCTTTCTTTTCCCTATAGTAGACTATAGTAAATCTCTTCCCTCTCTATTAACGACCCGTTCTATTCTACGTATTTGGAATAGGAATAGGTGATGCTTTAATAATTCAGGATGATTGTGCTGGAATAAGTGTCTTATTCATGTGACATCGTCAATGAGCCCCTTTGTTTTCACGCATGTTCAATTAACACAAAAAGCTTAATTGAGTATCTTTTCTACATTTATGTAACTTTATTAGTATTATGTTTATTAAATATCTATTTTTGTATTCTTTCCATTTTGTTTTTACTGTTGGGTGTCTGAGGATGGTGCAGAAAATCTGAGTAAGAATACTGCTTGCTGCGCAGCAAATAGAACACTGGTTAAAAAATGTATGAGTCTATTGGTATTTTCACAGATTAAATTCAATCAATAAAATGTATTTGACTGTGATTTGTGATTTACACGTATCCTTCATAATGAGACATTGTCAGACCTGAGTATAACCTTTACATCTGCTGCAGTTTAAGAGATGTAAAGTGTCTTTCTTTTAATAAACAGTTGGCATTGAGAGTGCATCGCGTGGTAACATAAGCATATTCACTCACAAATTTACAGTTTGTAATTTTGTCCCAGCATTCCTCTTTTGCCGTATCTGTAGCAGTAGCATTCTTTTTGCTGTAACCATGTTTTTACATTCTTCATAGCTCTCCATTATGACGACCTGCTCCTCTTGAGTTCATTTAGTGAGGAAGAAGAGTCGAATGACACCAAACACCTCCTTCTATGCACAGAGCCCGATGAAGAAAAAAAGTTGACAACCATCGTCATGGTTCTTTTTATCTCTGTGGGGGTTTTAGGTTTTGCCCTGCCAGCTGACTGGCTCTGTCCAACTGCCTTCATAGTACACCCATCTGATGTGGTTGCTGTGGTTAGTAACATTGTTGATGCAATTGTTGTTGTTATTAACATGATTGATGTGGTTCTTTTGGTTATAAACGTGGTTGTTGTTTCTGTGGTTATTAACGTGGTTTTAATATTCATGTGGATGTGTATAATGATAGCCTTAGTACTGCGTTTAGTTCATTATTAGATTCTAGTGGCTTCTGTCAGTGTGTACATGAACCACTCACTGTTTTAACCCTCCACCTTGTTCTGGTATATGGTATTGAAATAGAAAATGTAATTGTCTCTCAACAGAACTCTCTTTTATCAGAACATTATCTAATAACCTTTGAATTTTTACTACCAGAGTGTACGCCATTAGGCAAAAGTTTCTACACTAGATGTCTATCTGATAGTGCTGTAGCTAAATTTAAAGAAACGATTCCATCAGGGTTTTATTCATTAACATGTCTCCATATAACCTCCTACTCTAACTTTAGTCTGTCTCCATATAACAGAGGACTCCTACTCTAACTTTAGTCTGTCTCCATATAACAGAGGACTCCTACTCTAACTTTAGTCTGTCTCCATATAACAGAGGACTCCTACTCTAACTTTAGTCTGTCTCCATATAACAGAGGACTCCTACTCTAACTTTAGTCTGTCTCCATATAACAGAGGACTCCTACTCTAGCTTTAGTCTGTCTCCATATAACAGAGGACTCCTACTCTAACTTTAGTCTGTCTCCATATAACAGAGGACTCCTACTCTAACTTTAGTCTGTCTCCATATAACAGAGGACTCCTACTCTAACTTTAGTCTGTCTCCATATAACAGAGGACTCCTACTCTAGCTTTAGTCTGTCTCCATATAACAGAGGACTCCTACTCTAACTTTAGTCTGTCTCCATATAACAGAGGACTCCTACTCTAACTTTAGTCTGTCTCCATATAACAGAGGACTCCTACTCTAACTTTAGTCTGTCTCCATATAACAGAGGACTCCTACTCTAACTTTAGTCTGTCTCCATATAACAGAGGACTCCTACTCTAGCTTTAGTCTGTCTCCATATAACAGAGGACTCCTACTCTAACTTTAGTCTGTCTCCATATAACAGAGGACTCCTACTCTAGCTTTAGTCTGTCTCCATATAACAGAGGACTCCTACTCTAACTTTAGTCTGTCTCCATATAACAGAGGACTCCTACTCTAGCTTTAGTCTGTCTCCATATAACAGAGGACTCCTACTCTAGCTTTAGTCTGTCTCCATATAACAGAGGACTCCTACTCTAACTTTAGTCTGTCTCCATATAACAGAGGACTCCTACTCTAACTTTAGTCTGTCTCCATATAACAGAGGACTCCTACTCTAACTTTAGTCTGTCTCCATATAACAGAGGACTCCTACTCTAGCTTTAGTCTGTCTCCATATAACAGAGGACTCCTACTCTAGCTTTAGTCTGTCTCCATATAACAGAGGACTCCTACTCTAACTTTAGTCTGTCTCCATATAACAGAGGACTCCTACTCTAACTTTAGTCTGTCTCCATATAACAGAGGACTCCTACTCTAACTTTAGTCTGTCTCCATATAACAGAGGACTCCTACTCTAGCTTTAGTCTGTCTCCATATAACAGAGGACTCCTACTCTAACTTTAGTCTGTCTCCATATAACAGAGGACTCCTACTCTAGCTTTAGTCTGTCTCCATATAACAGAGGACTCCTACTCTAACTTTAGTCTGTCTCCATATAACAGAGGACTCCTACTCTAGCTTTAGTCTGTCTCCATATAACAGAGGACTCCTACTCTAGCTTTAGTCTGTCTCCATATAACAGAGGACTCCTACTCTAGCTTTAGTCTGTCTCCATATAACAGAGGACTCCTACTCTAACTTTAGTCTGTCTCCATATAACAGAGGACTCCTACTCTAGCTTTAGTCTGTCTCCATATAACAGAGGACTCCTACTCTAGCTTTAGTC
>NW_026554378.1:0-2737 GCF_027596085.1 Anoplopoma fimbria | reverse complement strand
GTTTCGAGACTATATACTTCGTTTTGGGCTGAAAGTGACAAATAGCAGCTTTTGGCAGTAATGTCGCGTAAGAAATGTGTTTTAGGAGGCTTAAAGTGATAAATACAGCTTTTGGCAGTAATGTCGCAAATAAACTGGAGGTAAACTGTGTATTAATAAACATTATCGAGTTTCGAGACTATATCCTGCAGAAATGTGTTTTAGGAGGCTTAAAGTGATAAATACCAGCTTTTGGCAGTAATGTCGCGTTAAATTCAGGTAAACTGATAATGTTCATTAATACAAGCTGCTATTTATCACTTTAAGCCCAAAAAGCAGGATATAGTCTCGAAACTCGATAATGTTCATTAATACACAGTTTTTACTGAAATTTGGGTAATGTTCAATAATACACAGTTTACCTGAAGTTTACGCAACATTCATGCCAAAGGCTGCTATTTGTCACTTTAAGCCCAAAACGCGATAATGTTCATTAAGCCCCCCAAAAGACATTTCTGCAGTATAGTTACTGAAATAACGCAGTTATGTGGCGTAAACTGTGTATTAATGAACATTATCGAGTTTCGAGACTATATCCTTCGTTTTGGGCTTAAAGTGATACATGGCAGCTTTTGGCGGTAATGTCGCGTAAACTGGAGGTAACTGTGTATTAATGAACATTATCGAGTTTCGAGACTATATCCTGCAGAAATGTGTTTTAGGAGGCTTAAAATGATAAATAGCAGCTTTTGACAGTAATGTCGCGTTAACTTCAAGTAAATGATAATGTTCATTAATACAAGCTGCTATTTATCACTTTAAGCCCAAAACGCGATAATGTTCATAAAGCCTCCCAAAACACATTTCTGCAGTATAGTTAATCATACACAGTTTTTGTGGCATATTACTGCCTCAAGCTGCTATTTATCACTTTAAGCCCAAAAAGCAGGATATAGTCTCGAAACTCGATATTGTTCATTAATTAACAGTTTACGCCATATTTCTGCCAAAAGCTGGTATTTATCACTTTAAGGCTCCGAAAAGACATTTCTGCAGGATATTGTCTCGAAACTCGTTAATGTTCACAAATACAGTTTTTGTGGCACATTACTGCCTCAAGCTGCTATTTATCAATTTAAACCCAAAACGCGATAATGTTCATTAAGCCTCCCAACAGACATTTCTGCAGTATAGTTACTGAAATAACGCAGTTATGTGGCGTAAACTGTATGTCGAAAAAAGTCATGAAAAGTAATACTTTATCAAGTCGAAAAAGTTATAAAAAAAATCATAATTCAGCATTTCGAAATAAGTCGTAATATAGCATGTCGAAAAATGTCATAAAAAATCATAGTTTAGTATGTGGGTAATGTTCAATAATACACAGTTTACCTGCAGTTTACGCAATATTCATGCCAAAGGCTGCTATTTGCCACTTTAAGCCCAAAACGCGATAATGTTCATTAAGCCTCCCAAAAGACATTTCTGCAGTATAGTTACTGAAATAACGCAGTTATGTGGCGTAAACTGCAGGTAAACTGTGTATTATTGAACATTACCCAAATTTCAGTAAATGTCCGGCAGAAATGTGTTTTGGGAAACTTATAGTGGTAAACAGTTTTTGACTGTAATATGGCGTAAACTGTGTATTAATGAACATTATCGAGTTTCGAGACTATATCCTGCAGAAATGTCTTTTGCGAGCCTAAAAGTGATAAATACCAGCTTTTGGCAGTAATGTCGCGTTAACTTCAAGTAAATGATAATGTTCATTAATACAAGCTGCTATTTATCACTTTAAGCCCAAAACGCGATAATGTTCATAAAGCCTCCCAAAACACATTTCTGCAGTATAGTTAATCATACACAGTTTTTGTGGCATATTACTGCCTCAAGCTGCTATTTATCACTTTAAGCCCAAAAAGCAGGATATAGTCTCGAAACTCGATATTGTTCATTAATTCACAGTTTACGCCATATTTCTGCCAAAAGCATGTATTTATCACTTTAAGGCTCCGAAAAGACATTTCTGCAGGATATTGTCTCGAAACTCGTTAATGTTCACAAATACAGTTTTTGTGGCACATTACTGCCTCAAGCTGCTATTTATCAATTTAAACCCAAAACGCGATAATGTTCATTAAGCCTCCCAACAGACATTTCTGCAGTATAGTTACTGAAATAACGCAGTTATGTGGCGTAAACTGTATGTCGAAAAAAGTCATGAAAAGTAATACTTTATCAAGTCGAAAAAGTTATAAAAAAATCATAATTCAGCATTTCAAATAAGTCGTAATATAGCATGTCGAAAAATGTCATAAAAAATCATAGTTTAGTATGTGGGTAATGTTCAATAATACACAGTTTACCTGCAGTTTACGCAATATTCATGCCAAAGGCTGCTATTTGCCACTTTAAGCCCAAAACGCGATAATGTTCATTAAGCCTCCCAAAAGACATTTCTGCAGTATAGTTACTGAAATAACGCAGTTATGTGGCGTAAACTGCAGGTAAACTGTGTATTATTGAACATTACCCAAATTTCAGTAAATGTCCGGCAGAAATGTGTTTTGGGAAACTTATAGTGGTAAACAGTTTTTGACTGTAATATGGCGTAAACTGTGTATTAATGAACATTATCGAAGTTTCGAGACTATATCCTGCAGAAATGTCTTTTGCGAGCCTAAAAGTGATAAATACCAGCTTTTGGCAGTAATGTCGCTAACTTCAAGTAAATGATAATGTTCATTAATACAAG
>NW_026554377.1:0-1947 GCF_027596085.1 Anoplopoma fimbria | reverse complement strand
GGAACTGCTCTGGGAGGTGTGCTTTAGCTTCAATAGGTCAATTGTCCTCTTAACTGCTAGGGGGAGTGGCTTACACATCTCAAGGATATATATACTCAGACCACACAAACCTTTCTCCAGTGTATTTTGACTCTGGAGGGATACTGAACTACTTGATTCTGCTAGGATAGACTAAGTATATTGTTTTCTTAAAATTGATCTTAAACTGTACCAAGCCTGCTTAAAAAAGGGTTAGTGACTGATGCTGATTCTGTTGTTTCTACTGTTCTGATATTCTCTAATCAGGAAGTGTTTGATGCTCTGTTGTGTTTGATGCTCCTGTGCCTTTAATCAGGAACTGCTCTGAGAGGTGTGCTTTAGCTTCAATAGGTCAATTGTCCTCTTAACTGCTAGGGGGAGTGGCTTACACATCTCAAGGATATATATATACTCAGACCACACAAACCTTTCTCCAGTGTATTTTGACTCTGGAGGGATACTGAACTACTTGATTCTGCTAGGATAGACTAAGTATATTGTTTTCTTAAAATTGATCTTAAACTGTACCAAGCCTGCTTAAAAAAGGGTTAGTGACTGATGCTGATTCTGTTGTTTCTACTGTTCTGATATTCTCTAATCAGGAAGTGTTTGATGCTCTGTTGTGTTTGATGCTCCTGTGCCTTTAATCAGGAACTGCTCTGAGAGGTGTGCTTTAGCTTCAATAGGTCAATTGTCCTCTTAACTGCTAGGGGGAGTGGCTTACACATCTCAAGGATATATATATACTCAGACCACACAAACCTTTCTCCAGTGTATTTTGACTCTGGAGGGATACTGAACTACTTGATTCTGCTAGGATAGACTAAGTATATTGTTTTCTTAAAATTGATCTTAAACTGTACCAAGCCTGCTTAAAAAAGGGTTAGTGACTGATGCTGATTCTGTTGTTTCTACTGTTCTGATATTCTCTAATCAGGAAGTGTTTGATGCTCTGTTGTGTTTGATGCTCCTGTGCCTTTAATCAGGAACTGCTCTGAGAGGTGTGCTTTAGCTTCAATAGGTCAATTGTCCTCTTAACTGCTAGGGGGAGTGGCTTACACATCTCAAGGATATATATATACTCAGACCACACAAACCTTTCTCCAGTGTATTTTGACTCTGGAGGGATACTGAACTACTTGATTCTGCTAGGATAGACTAAGTATATTGTTTTCTTAAAATTGATCTTAAACTGTACCAAGCCTGCTTAAAAAAGGGTTAGTGACTGATGCTGATTCTGTTGTTTCTACTGTTCTGATATTCTCTAATCAGGAAGTGTTTGATGCTCTGTTGTGTTTGATGCTCCTGTGCCTTTAATCAGGAACTGCTCTGAGAGGTGTGCTTTAGCTTCAATAGGTCAATTGTCCTCTTAACTGCTAGGGGGAGTGGCTTACACATCTCAAGGATATATATATATACTCAGACCACACAAACCTTTCTCCAGTGTATTTTGACTCTGGAGGGATACTGAACTACTTGATTCTGCTAGGATAGACTAAGTATATTGTTTTCTTAAAATTGATCTTAAACTGTACCAAGCCTGCTTAAAAAAGGGTTAGTGACTGATGCTGATTCTGTTGTTTCTACTGTTCTGATATTCTCTAATCAGGAAGTGTTTGATGCTCTGTTGTGTTTGATGCTCCTGTGCCTTTAATCAGGAACTGCTCTGAGAGGTGTGCTTTAGCTTCAATAGGTCAATTGTCCTCTTAACTGCTAGGGGGAGTGGCTTACACATCTCAAGGATATATATATACTCAGACCACACAAACCTTTCTCCAGTGTATTTTGACTCTGGAGGGATACTGAACTACTTGATTCTGCTAGGATAGACTAAGTATATTGTTTTCTTAAAATTGATCTTAAACTGTACCAAGCCTGCTTAAAAAAGGGTTAGTGACTGATGCTGATTCTGTTGTTTCTACTGTTCTG
>NW_026554376.1:0-835 GCF_027596085.1 Anoplopoma fimbria | reverse complement strand
TTACTTGAAGAAACTCATGTAAAGTATGGTTTCCTGTCAGAAAATACACTTTTGGGGTATTTTAAGGCTGAAACGACTTTTGTGAGAAAAAAACCCGGAAATGCATCTAAAAGTGATGAAAGTATCATGTTTTCATGAAATCACAAGGAAACTTATTATGAGTCCAGAGGCCCTTACTTGAAGAAACTCACCTTCAAGAAGTACTACTCCCTGAGCCTCACAGAAAATACACTTATTGGGGTATTTTCAGGCTGTTGCAACAACTGTTTTGTATCAAAAAGTTCGGAAATGCATCTAAGGCTGACACTTCTTTTGGCAGCAGAAAAGCATTAAATGCATCTAAAAGTGATGAAATATCATGTTTTCATGAAAACACAAGGAAACTAGTTGATATTAGTCCAGAGTCCCTTACTTGAAGAAACTCATGTAAAGTATGGTTTCCTGTCAGAAAAGACACTTTTGGTGTATTTTCAGGCTGAAACGACTTTTGTGAGCAAAAAAGCCGGAAATGCATCTAAAAGTCATGAAAGTATCATGTTTTCATGAAAACATAAGGAAACTTGTTTTTATGAGTCCAGAGGCCCTTACTTGAAGAAACTCATGTAAAGTATGGTTTCATCGCAGAAAATACACTTTTTGAAATATTTTAAGGCTGAAACGTCTTTTGGCAACAGAAAAAGCTGTAAATGCATCTAAAAGTGATGAAAGTATCATGTTTTCATGAAAACATAAGGAACTTGTTATTATGGAGTCCAGAGGCCCTTACTTGAAGAAACTCATGTAAAGTATGGTTTCCTGTCAGAAAAGACACTTTTGGGGTATTTTAAGGCTGACA
>NW_026554375.1:0-4922 GCF_027596085.1 Anoplopoma fimbria | reverse complement strand
GGCAACATTAACAAGAAGGAAGACTGAAGTTGAGAGGGAGAGGGAAATGCTTTCAGATGATGACAAAACAAAAGAACTGTCTCATCTAAAAATTAAAGCTGATCAGTTGAAGAGTAAAATGAAATCATTTGAAACTCTGAAAGAAAAACTAAAATATTTAATTGAAACAACAAAAGAAGTTCTAAAAAACAAAATGGAGATATTAACACAAAGCAATGAAGATGTACAAAAACTTTGCATGGTGTTGGAGCAAAAGCAAACAGAACTTGATGAAGACACAAACAAGTTGCCTGGTTACATTCAAATGTTTAATAGAGAAAAGCAAGCTCTCACTACTATGATATCAAACCTGTTACTAAACAGAAAGAAAATGGAAGATCAGGTGAAGACAAAGGCTGTTTTGGAAACACAAGATGGTGAAAAGCTAAAGACTGACGTGACCCAAAAGATAGAGGATCAGAAAAATGTAGAGAAACTGGATTTGGAGCTGACAATTAAGTTTGACAAGGAAGTACAAACTGTGGCTGAAAAAGGATGGCTTCCAGAGCAAGATGTGGAGAAACAGTATTTAATTAAATTTAAAGAATTTGAATGTCAGGAGGGTGTTCTTCAGTTTGATGTCGCAATCCAGACGGAAAATGAACATCAGTGGAATTTAGAGGGAGATACACACAATTTTGGAAGAAAAGCTAAATACTTGAAAATCGAGAGGGAAGGTCTGCTCAAGGTAACCAAGAATGAAGAAGGGAAAAATGAACATAAACCGAAACTTGCAAAAACTTTCGAGTCGGCTTCAGAGCAAGACAATTTTACGGACATTCAATTGTCAAAAAGAGATTGTTTGCGAAAGATCTGGAAGGAAACAAAAATGGAACGGAATGAGATTGATCAGATGAAGCGCATGAGTCATGAGATGAGAAACCACCTAGAGAAAAGACTTAAGGTGATCAATCAGTTTGTTAAGACAACATGGTCACAGAAAAAAAATGAACCATTGGAAAATAAGCTGAAACAAGGACTAAGTAAGGACATGACATCACAGAGTGACTGCATCAGAGGCCCCACAACAGTTGGTGAAAAGTACACAGAGCACCAACAATTTGAGGTCCAGATGCTCAGTGAGATTGAGAAACTCTGTGTCAAAGAAAAAGTGTCAAAGACACTGGCAACTAGTGACAAAGCTATACAAACTTATAACGATATAACCACAGCCAATGCAACAGTGCAGATAACCGAACATACTTTTGCCGAAACAAATCAAGAGCAGATCAAGGTAAAAGAAACTGAGGCAGCTCTAGAGACGTCCAGTGGACTGCTTTCTCAGCTCCAGCATTACTGCTTTCGGTGCTGCTGCCATTGCTGTGCATGTTGTGCAAGCTTCCAAGAGTAGAAATGAGAGACAATCAATTTTCACTTAATTTACAGAATCTTTAATATTGAAGAACTAACCATACCAAGTTGACTATGACTCAAAGGAGTCAGTGTAATAGGATGGTTGGGATTAGAATCCAATGTGTGGTAATTGACTTCCTCAAGGTGGTGACCCTCTACAGTGTGCAAAGTACATAGGTCGTGAAGATCAATGGAATGGAGTGCATTATTCTTAGGAGCTCAGACAGCTCAGAAGAACTGACAAGTACTAGAACTGAAATAAGGGCCTCCGGATTGAATGGCGATATATAAAATATTTGCGTAGCGGACATGTAACACTTCTTTGGAGGATTTGTCGACAATAGAAAAATCTCACAGTGTAATGAGACAATATATGTGTAAGAGTTTAATTAATGCATTCTTAAATGTGATAATTAGCGAGCCCATAGTCTAACACTATAGCACTGCTAAAAAGTAAACATATAATATGTATTTTTACTGGTACATTTTTACTTTTAACTTTGACTCATGTACTCTTTTTTGACATTTTAGACTGATGCATGTTGTTGACTTATATTTTTGACGTATGTATCAATACTTATACATAATTGGGAACCAAACGCTACTTCTGAAGTATTCTGCATAACCAACATTATATATATTTGTAATTATACATACTTGTTACAATCATACCAACATGTGTTATATCATGTTATTTTACCCTGACATAAAGCCATTTTACTATCCTAGCTTTCAATCAAAGAAAGTGGGTTTTGAAGTTATATTTTGTTAAACTCTACTGTTAACTGCACTCTATAGGAAACTGCTTACTTTGATGTGTTTTGTCACATTTACATTTCATTCATAGCATTTATCTGTTCTTAAAACAAACCTATGTCAACGATATATCATGTAGGAAGTATGAGTATCAATGCAAATGTAAGCGTGATCACTAAAAAGGAGGGAATTTCCCTCCTTCTTTTGTTTTTTCGCCCTCGCTTTTGTTTTTCGCCCTCGCTTGCATTGATTGATACATTGTGTGTTTAATTAAGTGATTGCTCAACTAAATAATTGTTGTGAGAGACTAATGTCTCTCAAAGTTAGGATTATATGGTTGTATCAATATATGTCATGCATATAGTATTGTATATGTTATAGCCATATGTCAAACCCACACTCTCAATCAACATACATCTCTTTAGATCTCAAGACTCAACCATCACGGAAACATTCCCTGACCGGACAACAATTAGAAATTATGATAGCTTTTTTATCTGTTAACATTTAGCAAGGCAAGAACTGCAGTCTGGCACGTATCTTACCATATAAGGTAGCATTTAGCTTGAGGCAAGCGCACAAGCATACAAACATGCTTGAACACACTCACAAAAAATGTTATAAAAGAAAGTATGTACAAGTGTCTGTCGCTTTTTTTGTCAAATAAAATGATCCTAGAGTGTTCAAGTCTCGTTCTGATCTCATCTTTTATTGACTCCAGAATTTGCTCTTCATCTGCTTCTACAGTGGCGGAGGAATAAGATACATCAAGCTTTGGATTATACTAACACAATATGTGTGTTGTGTTAAATACATCATTAACATACAAGTTTTTCTTTGTAGAATGGGAGTCCTTTTATTTAGCTTCGGCGTGCATCAACGTAAAACCAATCCATTTGCTTCCACCGACAGTCATCACACCGTTTGCAGAATGACAACAAAACTGTTACCGCCACAGCAGTCAAAACCCTTTGCCCTTCTGGGGTCAAACCTGACACAACAGTGATTTCCGTACCTATATACCTGAGCCCAGGATATTAGTACAGCATCGCCCAATGTTTACAAAGAGATTAATATTAGCATTTATGGATATTTCCAACACCATATTTGGCTCTTACAAAGGAGCCAAAAATGTTAAGTTACGATCAAGTCCAGTACAGGCAAATCATTCTGCACTCCATGTAGCAAACAGAGCTTTGTTACTGGCCTTTCAATGATGTTGGATTTGGTCTGTAATCTCACTGAACGGACAAGTCCCTGTTTGTCCCAAATAAACAGGACATTGACAAGTAGCCATGAACCACGAGGAGCTGAAGGATCCATGATTAACATAAAAGCTCCAGCAACCACACTCCTTTTCCTCTGGTTCCATTTTTGCCTATCTCGAGCAAGGGTCAGTACTCCCTCACCCATCGCTTCCAGAAAAGATCTGAGAGGTACTGCACCTGCCTCCATCTTCTTCTCCAATACTGGTCAAAAGGCTCGAACACTCCAGGTGGCAAAGCTGGTTTACCATTCAAGAGAAGTAGATAATTAGGTGTGAGCGATTCCAGGTCATTGGGATCATCCAAGAGGCCGAGCATTAAAAATAGCCTCGGCTTCACAGAACACTGTATGAAGTCCATTATCATCCAAACTCTCCTGACGTAGAACGTCTTTCTCACTAAGCGATCAGCCGTTCCCATAACCCACCATGGTGTGAACAACATGGCCTTTATCCCAAGGAACCAGGAAACTGCTGTCTTGAGCCTCCTCCAGTCAGAAAAGTAGGCAATGAGTTGGTCAGTAGGACTAGACACGTCCAGTACACTGATGGCATTTTCTGTTGCCTCCTTTCTCAAATCTAGGTGATCCGAGTCCCCTGAGACTTCCAACACAGTTTTAGGCCAGTCCTCCCCATGCTACCAGAGAAATGCAGTAATTTCAAGCAACCTGTTATTCTTCAGAAAGTCTGAGACCTTCATTCACCTTGATGCATCGTCAGCTGGATTGTCTTTGGAACTGACATGTCTCCACTGTGGGGGCTCAAACGTTTCTCTGATGGTCGAAATTCTGTTGCCCACAAATGTGTGCAAGCGCCTGCCCTCATTGTTGTATGAGGTTGTCTCAAGTACTTCAACACTGCAGTGCTGTCAGTCCAAAACACTGAATTCTCCAACTGGAAATTCAACTCAGCCTTAACATTGATTCCACTCTGACAGCAATTACGGCCGCTGACAACTTGAGTCAGGGAATAGTCACAGCCTTCAGTGGTGTCACTCTGGCTTTAACAAACAGAAAGGTGACCTCAATGTCTTTTTCATGATTTAACATCCGGATGTCATCGGCAAAGTGTAGTAGTCGGGCATGTCTGACCTCTCCAAAGTCCACTGGCTTGAAGCATCTGTCCACATCGAATGCAGCCAGCGGATCCAAGTCCTCCAACCATTTTTTCCATTGGTGTAAGATGTCTTGTGGTAAAGTAAATCCCATCCACAACCTCTGCTACAGAGTTCTTGCTGCATTATTTTGGCCACCGATTGTTTATCGAGCTCTTTGAAAGGTGGCTCCACAGTCAAACACCACACAAAGGGATCCTTTCTTGGATGGTAGACACCATGTGGGGGATGTACCACACCTTTCCTTTCCCGCAATGCAGTGGTTGCCGAGGCACTTGCTCTGCGTAGGCCTTACTGATGAGCTTGTTCATGTACCCTCCATACCGCTGGTGCAGCGGCTTGTTGTTAAGAGACCTTTTTCTCAAACCCTAATCCTTTGTCTAGCCCAAGCAAAGT
>NW_026554374.1:0-20908 GCF_027596085.1 Anoplopoma fimbria | reverse complement strand
CCTAAAATAATATAAATGTGATGAGATGCTTATCTTTGATATAAATATTTACTTTGACTCACTGTTAGAACAACAAACTTTTTGTCAGCTGCTGAGACTTTATTAGTCCCCGCTGTGGGACTAATAAAGGATTATCTTATCTCATATTACCTTTCTGCATTGAACCTCTGGCATCAACAGCATCATTCACCTCCCTCCACTCACTTCTGCTATACTCCTTTCTATCCTATACTCCAAGTTATAGGTACCATTACCATCTCAATGACAAACACACTGTAAACCCAAGAAGGGTAAATGTGCCGTAAAATTGTATCGGCCAGTGCCTTAATCCAAGGACAAGCCTGCTGGCCTTTTTACAGCTCAAAACGTACCAGTCGCTCAAGTGTGAGGGTGTATCATCGCTGCCATCTTTGCAATCCTCAAATAAGCTGAGATAAACTGGGTCACAAGGAGTGCAGGGTGCAACCAAGGTTGTTATCATCTCATGTTGATGTACAGAGGGAAAACTGTTACATGCTTGACATTTCGGCGAGCGAAATGACAACTGCAAAATTGATATGCAAAAAACAGGTGCATTCATGGGACATTTTCTCAGTTGTCAATGTTTTCTACATGGCTAATATTTATTGATGAAGCACATCAGGTAGAGGGTCAAACACTTCTGCCTTACTAATTAAGGACCAGACACATCCCTCCATCACAGATACAGCTGGTCAACCATACATGCATGCACCCATGTGTCCCCCACTCTCACTCACGCTCTCTCTACACACACACACACCCACTCACACTGGCTGAGTATCATCAGTAACACAGATGAATGGAGCCAAACTGTTGTCTGAAAACAAACTGGCCTACACATTTGTCCCCATTAAAAAAGGATGATTTTACAACAATATTAAAAGGTGATTATATGGCCTGAAGCTCACCTATGAAATCCTTATATTTTTTTATTATCCAAACCTTTCCTTTTACTGCTATTACATATGCATACTATGCACATTGCCCAAAGAACTGATACCAAAATAATTCAATTCACCTTTACAACAAGTGAGTGTCTTTGGGTTTCTTGGTTTACTGGATACTTAATTACTATTTCTAATTGGACCAATATTGCAACTCTGTCATGTAGCTTTTTCTTCAAATCTTTCCTTATTCAGAGCTTAGTTTTGTTTTTTTAGGGGAGTTTTTCCTGTGCCGATGTGAGGGTTCCGGGACAGAGGATGTCACGTGTAGAGATTGTAAAACTGTTACGACGAGACTGGTGGACCTGAATGCAGCACAGAGAGACGGGGAGGCAGAGAGTAGGGGTGAGGGGTTTATTGTTCTTAGCAGGGCATGCGTTGCAGGAAGGACGAGGGGATCAGGTGGGGCGAAGCCAGGGAGCCAGGACCGGAGCTGGAGACAAGCAGGGAACAGGGCTGGAGACAAAGGCAGGTTCAGGCAGGGGAAAGCTGAGGGAACAGGAAAACAGGAATTAAGCATCAGGGTAACTGATACTATGCCAAATAGACTGGCGAGCTAGAGCGACACTAACTGATTAACAGAGTCTACGATCTGGCGGTGTGGAGGAGTCCGGACCGGGCTTTTAAGGGCAGGCTGATTGAGATGGAGGACAGCTGGTGGCCTGGCTCCTGTACACCTGTCTCCACTCCTGCAATCAAACAAACACCAACACCCACAGAGAAAGGGGGAGTGGCTGCAGGCTAAGCAGAGGTAGAGGCCATGACAAAAACCCTCTGAGGCAAATTTGTGATTTTGGGCTATACAAAATAAATTGAATTGAATGAATTGAAATCAATGTTAAGTTATTACTTTTGAACAGACACAACAAAGAAAGTTTATTTCGACTAAAAAGGTGTAGAAATTGTAGCCTTGACTAATGAGGCTCATAACCTCCTGTTTCTTTATTAACTCTTTGTGACACCAGTAGTGGTTTCTTTTTTTAAAGCTGCAACACAGATGAGGGCTGATAACATGTTGTGAAGGAGGAACAAATAGGCTAAAGTTGCATCATGGACATTCAAGCCACTGTTTCAACAACGCAATGAAAAAAAGTAGAAAAAAAACCTGAAAAGGCTATTTTTGAGCAGTGGTAAGAATAATGAGTCTGTTGGGAATTATAAAGAGAGAACATTATGTATAATCAGTGAAGTATACTGTGAAAAATATTTTAAAGACGTTGGCATTTGTGTGTATGATAAACTTGGGTGTTTTTGTGTGCTTTTCTGTATGTAATTACCCATCAGAAAAAGGTAATTATCATCCTTTGTCCACCCTTGACTTTCCAATTGCTGTTGTAGTATAGCTGTTTTTATTTGGCTTCCTCTTCAAATATGCAATTATCATTAACCTCCATTTTCTGTGAGCCAAAAAGAAGGTCAACTTTTCTCTCAGAGGTCTTAGAGGTTTTACAGCATCTCAATTGGTTGATAATATTCTATGAGCTTCTTTGCCTGTATTTTCCATGTGTCACACAGCATAGGAAAGTTCATTCAATTGGAGTTAAGTATTTAAATCAAGTTCATGAGGAGACAAACACTTGAGCGTGATTATTCTCAACAAGCACCTTGTGTCAAATGTTATTTGCATCTTTATTTAACTGTAGTTAGAAATGTAATGAAGTCCATAGGGAAGAGCCCACTTGTATGTAACTGTACTCATTGTATTTACTTCTAAGCAGTCTAATACACAAGTGTAGGAATGTCAGATGGCTATTTTCTGGTTATGTATTGTCAAGGGCTGCACAGCTGCTATCATGCAATCATACGTATCTTTACCAACCATGTGGTAAGACACGAGAACCATTTGAAATAAAAATAGGCTTAGGAACGACAATGACTTGTTTTTCAACAATAGAATTCATTTTGAGTTGTGTTTATGGCCACATAATGATTGCAAATCCATGAACACTTTTAGTTATGTTTTGGTCACAACAAACTACTTGGAGAGCTAGAACTCCTCCGAGGCCGCAGAGTCAGAATCCTTGAAGGCTGAGGTAAGGCGGAGAGGCAAAACCCCTCTGGAGGGGGCGAACAGGAGGACAACCAAGGCGGAGAGGCAGAACCCCTCTCGGGGGGCGAACTGGAGGACGACCAGGCCGACCGGGCCTCCCTGGGGGTCGGCCATGAAGACGACCAGGCCGAAGGGGCCTCCCTGGGGGTCGGCCATGGGGACGACCAGGCCTCTCTGGAGGTCAGGCGAGGGTCTGTCGAGGTGGGCAGATCCTCTCTGGAGGTCGGGCGAGAGGCTCTGGAGACTGGGGCTCTGGAGACTGGGGCTCTCGCGGCAAGGCGGGAACAAGGGCAGGGAGACGCTGCGACCCAGCGGGAACAAGAGCAGGGGGACGCTGCGACCCAGCGGAAGCAGGTGGACGCTACAGCCCAGCCAGGACGGGACCCGGGGAAGGCTGCGACCCAGCCGGGACGGGACCCGGGGAAGGCTGCTGCCCAGCCGGGACTGGACCCAGGGAAGGCTGCTGCCCAGCCGGGACTGGAGTCGGCCGGAGCGCCAATGGGATGGGCGGTGCAGGAGTCGGCCGGAGCGCCGACGGGTCAGGAGGTGCAGGAGTCGGTCGGAGCGGCGACGGGTCAGGAGTCGGCCGGAACGCCGAAGGGTCAGGAGGCGGCTGGAACGCCGAAGGGTCAGGAGTCGGCTGGAACGTCGATGGGTCAGGAGTCGGCCGGAACGCCGACTGGACAGGAGTCGGCCGGAAAGCCGGCGAGACAGGCGCAGTCTGGAAAGCCGGCGAGACAGGCGCAGTCTGGAAAGCCGGCAAGACAAGCTTAGGGACAGGCTGAGCGAAGGTCTGCGAAATGGCTGTCATGAGCTGCTGAACCTGGTTAAACAAGGCAGTCCAGGCCAAGTCGCTGCTCGCCGGGGCGTGGCGAACGTCAGCAGTGTTGGTGACAACCTGGGTCTTGCGTCTCTGGAGCGCCTCTTCGATGAACCCGAACCGGGCCTGTGACGAGGTGTCGAACGCTGGGTCCATGTCGGGGCCAGATCGTTCTGTCACGGATTGTGGTGTGGACCCAAACGCAGAACGACCAGGAGACTCAGAGGGAAACAGGCAGGGGTTCAGGCAGACGGAAACCAGAGGAAGCGGAGGCTAAACTCGGGTAATGTGACTAATAATAATAGTGGTAGTAGCAGTGGGTGTCAGCAGGGCCACAGCAGGATGCACGACCACAGTCCAGATATAACCACGATTCATGGAAACCTGCGGGGCGAGAAAGCACAAGGACTCCGGGGAAGAAGCAAAGTCAGTAATGTGCATAAATAGGACATGAATACATAAAGATGGAGGGAGAGAAGCTCAGTGTATCCTAGGTAGTCCCCCGGCAGTCTAGGTCTATAGCTGTCACAGTTCTGCCCCATACTCCCCTGTCAGTAGCTCCATACTCCCTGTCACTCTGCCTCACTCACCTAATTAGCTCACTCCGTTCACCTGCCAGCCACTCCCTATCTCTGCCTCACACTCACCTCTCAGCCACTCCCTGCTCACAGCTCTGCCCCTTCTCCCCTGCCACTCTATCTCTCACTCACCATATCAGTTCATTCAGTGCACCTGTCAGCCACACCCACCTCATCAGCTCAATCACTCTCACCTGCCCACTCTGCTGCACCTACTCACTGTTTTTAAGCTCCTGTCTCACTCACACTCACACTCGCCAGATCGTTCTCTGCACTATGCCAGACTTTCCCGTTGTCCATCAGGGATGATTCATCTTCGGACTGATCCCCTGGTACCAACCTCGCCTGCCCCTTCTGTTTGTACTGTCCTGAATAAAGACTCATTCCAACTAGTCCTTGTGTCTGTCAAACTGCTCTTGGTTCCTAAGTACAATCGTTACAATAGCAGCATATTTATGGGCTGGACCATGGCGAACCTGATGCCCTAACTATAAGCACTACCAAAAAAGAAGGTCTTACAGTTTTTCATAATTGTTAACACACCTTTCTCAAAACTGCACACACAAAACTGAAAACCTCACACACAAAATGCTAAACCTGCCACTCTGCAAGATGACTCTTTGCCATCAAATCTCTTAACTGTTCACAAAATGGAACTCGTGTTTTCATTTGGTACACACAGCCATATTTTCAAATGACACACACATACCATTCATTGAGTACACACAACTAAGCATTTGCAGCACACTGAAGTGCAAAATTGAAAACACAATCATAGAAATGGAACACACCATATGAATGACAATGATTCTGGAGAATGAGCCATTTCTCCTTTTGTAAAATGTCAGTTTTTTTCATAGTCAAACATAAAAACAGCACACAAATATGCAGCAAAAAAAGTTTTATTTCGGTACACACAGAGAACAGTACAGTACTGTAAACCGGCCTGCTCAACCCCCCTCCCCTTCACAAAAATTAATTAGGCATCACGCCTCCGGTTCCTGTCTGGCCAGAGGGCCTCATCCACATCACAGGCAATGTTCTCCCTGTCCAAGCAGCATTGGAAGAAACGCCTTGAGTGGCGCATGAAGCCCTGACAGGCCTCAACACTCACGTCGCCACAAGCCTCCTCCATGGACTGGAGCAGTGGGACCCGGCCCTGTGGGTTCCGTTCATATACCTTCCACCTCCAAGCTGAAAATAACTCCTCAATGGGATTCAGGAAAGGAGAATAAGGTGGAAGGTATAGAACGGAAAAATGTGGGTGGTCCTGGAACCACTCACGCACTTGAGCAGCCCGGTGGAAGCTCACATTGTCCCAGATGATGACTTATCAATCCGCTGTGGGTCATCTATCTGGCCAGGTGGTACCAGCAGGTCATGCAGGCCATCCAGGAAGGCGAGGAGACGGGCAGTGTTATAGGCCCCTAGGTGGGCATGACGGTGCAGAATCCCATGGTGGTTCATTGCAGCACACATTGTGATGTTCCCACCACGCTGGCCGGGGACCTCAACAATGGCCCACTGGCCAATGACATTTCTGCCCCGGCGCCTCCTCTTCACCAGGTTGAATCCAACCTCATCAATGAAGATGTACTCATATAACTCATTAGCTGTGTCATGCTCCTGGATCCGCTGAAACAGACAGCATGAGAATGCAAGTTACAGTATGGACACAGAGAGGTCAACACAGTGGGCTACAGTGAGACACTGTAGAAAAGGAACAATATTGGATTACAGGTACAATACATGCATGTGTCAGTGCTGAATGTATGGGACTTACAAGCACAAACTCTCGCCGTAACTCCTTGATGCGGTCTGTGTTCCGGTCGAATGGGACCCTGTACACCTGTTTCATCTGCATGGCATTCCTGCGAAGAATACGGTCCAATGTAGAGATGCTGACGGTCTGGACGTTCCTGAATATAGCATGGTCAGCCAGGATCCTAGTTTGTATTTGTCGGAGTGTGATAGCATTGTTCTCACGAACCATATTTACAATTTCAGTCTCCTGTTCGGCTGTGAAAGTGTGTGTTCTTTCTCCACGGTGTGGTTCTCTTTCATCCATCCATCTTTCCGTAACCGCTTATCCAGTTAAGGGCCGCGGGGGTGCTGGAGCCGATCCCAGCTGTCAATGGGCGAAGGCAGGGTACACCCTGGACAGGTCGCCAGCCTATCACAGGGCTGACATATATATATAGACAGACAACCACTCACGCTCACATTCACACCTATGGGCAATTTCAGAGTCATCAATTAACCTAACCTGCATGTCTTTGGACTGTGGGAGGAAGCCGGAGAACCCGGAGAGAACCCACGCTGACACAGGGAGAACATGCAAACTCCACACAGAAGGTTGTCTGGCCCGGGAAATGAACCCGGGCCCCTCTTGCTGTGAGGCGACAGTGCTAACCACTACACCACCGTGCAGCCCTGGTTCTCTTTCAGTCCTGCAAAATACAAATACTGTGAAGCGGCTGAGATTTGGTTGGACCCTCTGGCCAGCCTCCCTCATGCTCAAACCATGGTTGAGCACATGGTCTACCACAGTGGCCCGAGATGACCGTTCTCCTTCTTCTTTCTCCTCCTCCTCCTTCTTCTCCTTGTCCTCCAAGTAACCCTGCATTGATGGAGCGCAGCGCTCTAGTTGGGTAATATGGAACTATAAGTTCCTTTAGATAAGACGGTGCCTGGCCAATTAGAGCTTTGTAGGTGAGTCGAAGAATTTTAAATTCTATTCTTGATTTAACAGGGAGCCAGTGCATAGAAGTTAATACCGGAGTAATATGATCTCTTTTCTTAGTTTCTGTTAGAACACGTGCTGCAGCATTCAACTGGAGATTTAAGAGACTTATTAGAGCAGCCTGATAATAACGTTGCAGTAATTTAGTCTTGTGGTAACAAATGCAATAATTGGTTTTTCTGCATCGCTTTGAGACAGGATTTCCCAGATTTTCGTAATGTTACGTAAATGAGAAAGAGGCTCACCTTTTTCATTTACGTAAGGCACACCTCCCCCGAAATTTTTTTTGTGCATTTTCAAATTCCTGCATCAAAGATTTGACAGCGTCATCATCATATGATATAGAGTGGCTACCAATCACAGAAGCAGTTTTATCTTTTAAAGAATCCAATGTCTTGTCCAGTAGCTCTTTGGTGCACGCAATGCTTTTTTTGCACAGCAGTTAGGGTGTAATTTGATGCAGAGTACATTTTGGCAACAAATGAAGCTGCACAGTCACGGTGGTCTGAAAAATTAAGTTCCATTGGAGTGCCCAAATCAGTTTCTGGAGTGTCCATAGTGTTAGAGCAAGATGCCATAAAAACATCCTCTGACACATTAGTGAAACTGACCGAGTTTGCAACCTGAGTGTGTTCCCTGTTGAGAATTTAAGTGTTGGTAAATTCCTTGACAGTGGTTTTGACCACATACAATTGTATAATCCTGTCGATCTGAAATTGCATTGACTTGCCTAAGATGTCTGATAAGTGTCTTTACTTGCTTTGAAATGGATTTCTTGCTCTTGGGACAAGTGTACATGGTAGTATAATTACAACACTGCCTGGAGTTTTGCGATAATCTCCACAACTTTTGATCTCTTCCCACCTGAGATGGGCATGTCATAAACATATTCAAAGAAACCATAGACTGATTCGAGTTGGGCAGGATATGACAAGTTGCAAACCCAATAAACTTTGAACAGCTTGTCAATGGCGCATGTGAATTCCTCGTCTTGAAGTGGGATGGTGTCGTTATTTGCCATGATGATGTACTGACAAAATAAGATAATCCTTTATTAGTCCCGCAGCGGGGAAATGTACAGGATTACAGCAGCATAGATATAGTGCAAACAAGGTACATAGTAGAAAAAACAAACAAGTATTTTAAATAAGTAATAAAAATAAAAATCCACAATAACTAAAAAAAAATCTTAGAAATACCGACAGAATAATTATAGTTATAGTATTGCACAGTGTATTTGTATTGCACATATTTTTTAGTGTTTTGTTGTGTGGTCTACTGGGATGGCAGACAGAGATGGTTGTGCAGCCTGACAGCAGCAGGAATGAAGGACTTGCGATACATCTCCTTCACACACCGGGGGTGAAGCAGCCGGTGGCTGAAGGAGCTGCACAGAGCTGCCAGGGTGTCCCGCATGGGGTGGGAAAGGTTGTCCATCAGGGATGATAGCTTGGCCATCATCCTCCTGTCTCCCACAACCTCCACCAGTGGACACCCCAGGACACTGCTGGCCTTCCTGACAAGTTTATTCAGTCTCTTCCTGTCGGCTGCCCCAGCAGACCACTCCATAAAAGATGGCTGATGCAACCACAGAGTTGAAGAAGGTCCTCAGGAGTGCTCCCTGTACGCCAAATGACCTCAGTCTCCTCAGCAGATAGAGTCTGCTCTGACCCTTTTTATACAGTGAATTTGTATGATTAGTCCAGTCCAGTTTATTGTTCAAGTGAACACCCAGGTACTTATAAGATTTCACAATCTCAATGTCCTTTCCGTGGATGTTCACTGGTTCCGGAGGACAGTGTTTACCCCGGCGGAAGTCCTCCACCAGGTCTTTGGTTTCACCAGAGTTGATCTGGAGGCGGTTCCGCTGGCACCATCCTATGAAGTCCTGGTTCAGTTCCCTGTATTCCCTGTCATCACCGGCGGAAATGAGGCCGACGATTGCAGAGTCATCAGAAAACTTTTGCAGGTACGTGAGCAGAGTTGTGTGTAAAGTCCGAGGTGTAAATGGTGAAGAGGAAAGGAGCCAGAACGGTTCTTTGTGGGGCCCCCGTGCTGCAGGAAATCAGGTCTGACTCACACTCCCGTATCTGCACATACTGTGGACGGTTGGTGAGGTAGTCTAGGATCCATGCAGTGAGGTGGTGGTCCACCCCGGTTTGCTCCAACTTGTCCCTCAGCGCTGTAGGTTGTTGGAGTGGGGGTGGGGTGCTGGTGATGGAGTGTAGTGTATGAGGAGTGTGGAGGAGGAGGGGGGGAGCTGAGTGTTGTGGGGAAGGGGGTGGAGGAGGAGGAGGGGCAATCTATAGGGGGTGCAGACAATGGGGGTTGCAACAGCAGGGAGGACTGGATGGGGGGAGGGGTGGATGGCTGATCAAATCTATTGAAGAATAAGTTCAGATCATTCACCCACTGTTGGTCCCCCACAGGCTGTTGGTTGGGCCCCTTGTGGCCAGACATGGCCTTAAGGCCCTTCCAGACCCCACTGATGTTGTTCTGTTGCAGCTGATCCTCCATCTTTGTCCTGTAGACTGTTTTCCCTTCCCTGATCCTCCTCCTCAGCTCCCTCTGCACAGTCCTCAGCTCCTCCTTGTTTCCTGATCTAAAATCCCTTTTCTTCTCCTTGAGGAGGGTCTTTATCTCAGGAGTGATCCAGGGTTTGCTGTTGGATAAACACCGTACAGTCCCGGTGGGTACGGTGTTCTCAACACAAAAGTTAATGTATTCCGTTATGGTGTCTGTGAGACTGTCGATGTCCTCCCCATGGGCATCACTGAATACTTCCCACACAGTTGACTCAAAACAGTCCTTCAGAGCATCATCAGCTTCATCGGACCATTGTTTGACTGTGCAAGTCACAGCTGGCTGCCTGTGTACAAGAGGTTTGTACACAGGCAAGAGGTGCACCAGGTTGTGATCAGATCTTCCCAGGGGAGGGAGAGGTGATCAGGTGTATGCCTCTTTGGTGTTGGCATAGAAAAGATCCAGTGTTTTCTTGTCTCTGGTGTGGCATGTGACATATATACACATAGGAGGGCATTGGGGTGTTGTGTCAGCAGCCTGCTTGTCTCCGAGTGGATGACGTCACAGGCCGCTTCAGCGTTAGCAGAGGGGGAATATATGCAGCTATTGCGATAACATGCGAAAATTCCCTTGGTAGGTAGTTTGGCCTCATGCTAACGGCCAACAGCTCAATGTCCTCTGTACAGGTTTGTTCCTTAACAGTGATGTGCCCAGAGTTACACCATCTATCGTTAACAATCACTGCCAGACCTCCTCCCTTCCTCTTACCGCTCTCCGTTGTCCTGTCTGCCCGTATGATACGGAACCCGTCCAGTGCAGCATTCGTGTCCGGAGTCAGCTCCGTTAACCATGTCTCCGTAAACACCATGATGCTCCCGGTATTCCCTCTGATGGCGAGTCAGTGCTGATAACTCGTCCATCTTGTTGGGGAGAGACCTCATGTTTCCCATGATGACGGAGGGGAGGACGGGTTTAAAACGTCTCTTCCTGGCGCGACGCTCTGCCCCAGCACGGCATCCCTGTCTCCTCCTCCTCAGTTCGCGGGGAACATCGGGTCTCTCCTCCGCTAGCAGCACTGCCGTGTCTCGGTATGCTAACAGCTGATCCTTGGTGTAAACAAATGGGACCATGGCTGCGTGCTGAATCTCCGGACACGGTGGTGAAAAGGGCAATAAACTGCAGATAGACCACGACGAACTCGATGTGTCTTGCTGCCATAGTGCACTACTGATAAAGCAACTAAATAAGTAAGTGAAAAGTAACAAAAATTGAAAGGAAAAGCTCAGAGGTGAGCAAGAGCTGCTGTAAAAGGCTGCCACTTGTGCGGCGCCGGAAGTAGTACTATATATCTATCCATCCATCCATCCATCCATCCATCCATCGTTAGCCAAATATGCCGTATGTATAAGAAAGAGCTGTATTTTGTACTCAAGATTCCAGACGAAAAAATTTAAAAAAAGGGAAGGAGGAGTTTTGCAAACACATCTGAGATCACGTAGGTTCACATGAGAAGAAATGGACTTGCGGTTGACTTGCATGCATGCAAAGAGCTATGTGGAAGCACTGCACACTGTAGACACTAACTTTGAAATATTAAAAAACACAACATTAAAAACCCTGCCCTACCCAAGCCCCAGTTTTGATTTGTGTTGTCTTGAGTTGATTTTTCTCAGCATACCAACTCAAGGTGTATTCAAATGTGAAGCCACTTCATTGCCCAAAAAGTCATTGTAAAGACACTTCTGACTGTGAAAAGTTGCAGCTTGTTGTAGGAAGCATATTTTAAGGCAAAGCCTGGCAAACTTTGTGCTAGTTGAAAATTATTCAATTTAAGGAAAAGATATTGCAATGGTGTTGCTGTATACACAACACTTAACCCATGTGGGGCGTTAGTTTTTCACCTTTTTCAGATATTTTGTTATATTCAGGGCTTGCTAGATACGATGTCACTTTAATTCATGAGTTAATACTACTGATGAACTTCAATTCCAACTTGAAGACTAAAACAAAAATGAAATATTTGGTAACTCATTTTGTATGGTAGGTGAAAATTAAGGCCTAATCTGTGACCACTTGTGAATAAACCATTCATTAAGAACATCAGATGGCACTCTCTTCACGCTGAATCATTTTCCTCTTCTGCTGCCCTCAATTCACTGCTCTCCTTTCTCTTGCCTTTACGTATCCTTCTCATTTTTGTCTCTTCCCCAGTTTTCTCCCTTTCTTATAGACTTATTTACTAGTTAATGATAATGCTTTTGAAACCCTTTGTACTGTTACTTGGTTTTGGTTAGTGCTCGTATTACAAACCTATTTTCTGCTGCCCAAGCATAGACTTGACTATGAATTGTATTCAATCATTGCTTACATTAGATAGATGTCTTTTTTTTTTTCATTGCACAAATTTTCGGGATTCCTGTGTTTTGACATGTCAGAGGGTAATTAGACTAGTTTAGCATATGCCAGCAGGGAGAAACAGCTATCCTGGCTCATGGGGATTCAACATTGCGTGATCAAACAATTTCCTTGATGAACAAAGTCTATCCATCTGCCCAATAATTCTTAACAGAGCATCCCTGTCAATGCGCTGGTTCTCTGGCTACGTCACTGTGGCAACAAGAATTCAGGAAGTCAATGCACCACACTGTGTGTCACAAAGAAACACTTACAACACACAACTCCCTCTATCACCACTACCTATAGTTTTTTATAACTTGTGCTTGTGTATTGATTGAACAGACAATATAGAACATTGTTATTAGGGACATTTGGATGTGTTGGTATGTGCATTTTTAACAGCTAGTTCAAAAGCAACTAGGAGCGTAGATGGACTGTGCCTTTGGGACTCTGGATTAAATAAAGCAAGACAAATCTATCAAAACACTAATGCAAATTGGCCTCCACTTCTATAAATATTTAATTAATGCAAGAGTTAAAATAGGTGTCAGGTTCTTCTTAAATTATTTATTATCTTGCTTTTTAGTTTTTTTTAAACTAGTTGAAAACAACTAGTTTTGAACAATGCCCAGCAAAAGCTGGTCTTTCCAACTAACCAGATCTGAAATTGCTGCAGAATACTGATGTTAAATTACATTTTCTTGAAGATAATTTTCAAGCTTTCAAAAGTTATTTTATTGCTTGCTGCCACATGGGGTCACCAAAGTTCGAAGTAGCTTGAAGCAGTATAGCCTAATGTGGTCTTCACACCTAATCGGAGGGATGGAGAAAGCACAGGGGAATAAAAGGGTTATTCCCCTGTGCTTTCTCCATCCCTCCGATTGATCTCTCATCTATAAAAATGAAATATTTAAAAATTGTACATAGTTCTATACAAATTTTGGGAACTCCCTATCACAAGACTTGGCACTCCATTAACTGTGGAAATGTTGTTTCCTTATTTGTGAACAGAGATAAATGATTTGTTTACAGCAAACTGTTTGTAAAAGTCGTTTTATTAAATATTTACTCAGTCATTTATTTAATCGCTAATAGGATGCTTCCAAATTTGATGAAAGCAGCATTTAACAAAGTGTCTCATTTCTTGTTAGGTTCCTGATCTTGCAGTCCATCTTTCTCTAAGCCTGCTTTCTCATTCCTCAGATCCTCTACCATCTTCTCTCTCTCCTCCCTTCTTTCACTTTTTATTTCGTCATTCCCTTTGTTAGCCTTTGCCGCTGTATTTGTAATTTTCAGGCCTCTCTTGTCTCCTTCTCATCTCCCCTCTTATTTCTTTTCTCTAATGTTCTCTGTGTTGTCCTGTTTCATTCGTCTCAAATCAAAGTTATGTAGATGGGTCGCCATCCTCTTATGACAAGCACTTTTGCTGGAGGTGCTCTTTGCAGAAGCTGATTGGACGAGAGAATGTTTCACATGGTTACATCACATCTTTGAAAAGTCAGATTTATGAACTTGCTGCAGTGTGGCGGACAAGATACACTGTGCATGTGTGTGTGTGTGTGTGTTGGATGGATGATTGAGTAATAAATGATTGTCTGAACAAAGTAGTTGCATGTTTGTGACAATATTCTCCATATTGCCCTCTCTCAGTGGCATCAAACATATGGTACACACAGACATGTTATAAATTATAATAATTTTAGCTTTAACTGTAATATTCAACTGTAAATTAAGATATTATCACTTCACAGGCTTTAACTGTGATATTTTACTGTACTGTATTGTGAAATCAATGCAGGGGGACTATTTACAGGACATTTTATTGATGATTATTTAACTGTAAAATCCAAGGTCAATGCAGTAAGACATCAGCAACATACTGCTATACCACAGTAATTTGATGCAATAACTAACTCTGAAGTTATTTTAGTATAATTTACTATAAAACTATCAGGGTAACTTGCTATGAAAGTAATGCAAGTATTAGCAAGTAATTAACTGTAAAGGTACAGACAACTATTTCACAGTTTAGAACAATAAGCTACGGGGGGTACATTACATTTCTAGAGATCTGTTAAACAGTATGGTAAGAACCACACAAATAATCTGTCTAGTTTTAGGAGAAAAAACCCCAGTACAACTGCAGCTGCCATGCAGATTTCAATAATATTTCTGCATCCGTGTTTAAAGGGCACCACCACAATCAGCCTAGCTAAAGCTTTTAATAATGTGGATCATGCAGAGATCAACTGCAGACTCTTGTGTCGTCATATAGTTTCTTTGTTTAAGCTGATCAGTGGTTTAAAACAATTAATTACAAATAACACAATGTCTATCACAGATCCAATCTGGGCAATAATACAAAGTGAGAAAGAAAAAAGAGGAACTGCAGAGTGAAGACTAGACAGAGACATTCTGTAGTAAAAGCTTGAGGTAGGAAGGCTGGTTTTGATCAGTGAAACTTTCCTTATAAGTTGTGTAGCCTTGTTAGAATGGACATGTTAGATAGTAGCCTGGCGAGCTTTCAGCTTGTTGCGAAAGACAGCCTTGTATATTTCTTATCTCTCCCAGGGAGGTTTTGGTCCCATCAGTTAAAAAGTTAGCAGGGTATCTGAAAAACTTATTTTTAAGGAGCAATATATGACATTCAGAGCACTAATATGGCAGCAAACAACTATTTGCTTGGTAAAGACATAGTGGAATAATGTCCCGACCGGCGGCGTTGTCCTCCTCATGTCAACATTGTTATCTCTGTCGGCACCTTTGCCGTAGTTTGTAATGTTGTAATGCACTGTTAGCTACAAGTCGCCTGTTTAGGTATCGCCATGTTGGGAGCAGTCGATGAGCAATCATAATGCTCCCAATCTTGTATCATGCATTTTTAAAGATCTACCATAACGGGGTGGACAAAATAACAGAAACACCACTCTTTAAAAAGGCAGTACAATTCAACAGCAGCACAAACTAAATCCCCACAGTGAACACAAAGTTGAATCAACCTCTTTGACACACACGTGTTGAAACACTCACCGGCCACTTTATTAGGTACACCTTGCTAGTACCGGGTTGGACCCTGTTTTGCCTTCAGAACTGCCTTAATTCTTTGTAGCATAGATTCAACAAGGTGTTGGAAACATTCCTCAGAGATGT
Source organism: Anoplopoma fimbria (assembly GCF_027596085.1). Lineage (NCBI taxonomy): Eukaryota > Metazoa > Chordata > Actinopteri > Perciformes > Anoplopomatidae > Anoplopoma > Anoplopoma fimbria. The sequence continues at coordinate 5,682 of NW_026554374.1, read as the reverse complement.
TGGTCCATATTGACATGATAGCATCACGCAGTTGCTGCAGATTTGTCGGCATGATGCAAATCTCCCGTTCACATCCCAAAGGTGCTCTATTGTATTGAGATCTGGTGACTGTGGAGGCCATTGCAGTACAGTGAACTCATTGTCATGTTCAAGAAACCAGTTTGAGATGATGTGAGCTTTGTGAAGATGATTACACTGTGGTCATAAAGGGATGGACATGGTCAGCAAGTCGTCTTCACCACGTCTAGATGCCTAAATGCATTGAGTTGCTGCCATGTGATCGGCTGATTAGATATTTGTGTTAACAAGCAATTGGACAGGTCCTAATAAAGTGGCCGGTGAGTGTATATCCTTAATTGCTCGCTAGTTTGATAGCTAATAGCCAATTCATCATTTCAGGCAGAAATTTCTAAATCAAAATAAAAAGCAAATGTCTGATTTTGTCAAAACTTTTCACAATTCTCAAGAATAAATATCTAATGGACACATTCTTGGTCATTGCTACAAACAGCACATAAGAAGAAATGTTATAGAAATCATGATGGCACCCTGGGCTAAAGGTGGGTGAAAAAGGAGAAGAAAATCCCTCAATTCCAAAGAGGTTTTTCAGCATAACAAAACCAGTGTTTCAGTGTGATGATCTGACCATTAGTTGGTGCATCGGTGCAGCAATACATGACACAACAGAACAAAACCAATGGACTTTTTTTTTTTCATAAGTTTAAGTTGATACTCATGCAAGCTTATAAAAACACATTTTAGATTAGTTCTAATATTAAAAGGAATCATTTGATCAAATAAGATGAAAAAGAAAAATCCTTTTTTCCAGATTTTATCTTTTTCATGAGCTTTTAACCACCTTTCACAGTCCTTGGAATTGGAGTTGTCATGAAGATGTTTCAGTAGTTAAGTTCAATTTCAGTCAGCCTATATAAAACAGATGATAGTTGAAGTATTAATTGGGACACATTCCTAATGACGCCTTCTGTCACTTGTATTTGCACTCAGTTCGGTGACTACAGGGCATTTCAAGATTTTCATTCAAAGTTGAGCACATTTTGCCACAATCAGCTTGATTGACTGTCGACTGCTTTGTGTGTTCATGTCCTGCAGGCTGACATTTGGCTGACTGCCTGATTCCCTGCCATTGCCAGTTTGGTGTTCTTGTCCTGCGTGAGTGTGACACATTGTGATGGACTGTGACAGTTATGCTAACGTTTCTTAGACCCTTGAAAATTAGTTTTTTTCCACGCTGGAAGGGATGACTGTCCCTTTGTCAATTCGTTCATGTCAGGGTCTTTTTGCCAAAATGTGACTGTATGTAGAGAGACAGCCGTAGAACAGTACCAGACATATTTCCTTGATTGCTGTGACTGAGAGAAAAATGCCTGTGAACTGAAGTGTTCTGTGAATGTCAACAACAACAAAAAAAGTCCAGGATATGTTTCTTTTTGCAGAAGCAGAAAGAAAAATAAATCATGTTTGCTCCAAAAAAACATAATTGGATGATGGCAGGAGGACGTGTTTGCACTGATATTCACTCCACCACAAAAGCCACATAATCTATTGTCTCATTGTGTATGTTTGTGTTCATGCGCATGCCGGTTTGTTGTTACAGCTACAGCTTGGTGTAATCATTCGTACAAACACATTTTCAGGACCACATTACTGTATCTCTTCAAACAAGAGGATGAGAAAAATTACTGAGTTAGAAAAGCTGCACATGCCATTACCATGACATGGTTAGGAATCCATCTGCTAAGTCATGTGACTTGTAGTACACTGAGAGAAATGTCCTTTCCATCAAGTCAGTCTTTCAGTTGGTAATCAAAGATCATACTTGTGGTTTGGAACATGTCTAAGCACATTGCCTACAAAATCACAAATTAATCACAACTAATCAATACAGATAGCTGCCTAGAATGGTAAGAAAAATACTGTACTTCCAACAATATATAACAGTGGAGTACGATTAAAAAATGGTGAACCAAAAAAAACAGCAGTTTGAAAAAAATAAAAATAATACCCAGACCTTGAATTTATTGTCGTTCAATCACATCTCTGAAACAAACTTCAGGGGTGAACTTTGAGTCTGAGTTACGGGGGTGCGGCAGCTAATGCAGCAGCTATTGTAGCCTGAAGCCTCAAGCCCGAAGCAGAGATGAGCAGCGGGCTTCAGAGGTCTGGTAAGATCTTTTTTTTCTTACTCCACAGTCAGTGTTGGTTACAGTCCCAACCAACACTTTAGGACATTCATCTATTTTCACATATGCAGTAGTGCACCCCCAAACCTGTTGACACAATTGGATGTGTAATCAGAGATATATATAAAGAGGTATTTTGACCAGCAATTTATTCTTCTCGTACCGTCAGCCTGCATATGCCTGTATTTACCCTCTGTCTGAAAAGTCCTGGTTCGGCACCTGTCTCTTTAATTCCCCCTTGCCAAAATAGGCCCTGAGTGTTCTGATTGGTCAGAGTTATCCGGGCTGCCTGTCAGTCAGTATTTGTTAGTTTCACTGGAATTATATAGTTTTATAAAGCCTTAGAAAACATCATAATTATCACGATTTTGGTTTTAGCTTAGTAGGTTTCCTGTTTTATTTTGAAGTTTCCTGCCTCTGTAGTTGTCTGCCCCGCCCGTGATTGAATACACCTGTGATGTATTAGTCTTGTCAGCCATGTTCTGTTCCCTTGTGTTTCTCCAACCTATCAGCTTTTTAGCCTGCCCTCATGTCTGCCACCTGTGTCTTGTTGTCTGATTCGTTTCTTGTGTATTTATAGTCCTGTCTTTTGTCTGCTGTGTTCCTGCCTTGTTCCTGTTATTTTTGCTATGCCCCTGCTTTGTTCGTGCTGTGGCCCCTCTTGGATTTTCTGTCACTACCTTTGTCATCACCTGCATGTAAGTTTTGTTCTGGACTCTTATTTTGATCAAATCACCGTTATTATTCCTCGGCTCCTAGTGTGTGACTGCTTTGGGTCCATCTCCTGTTGCCTCTTTACCGAAACCCGTCAATAATATTTTGTGAATTTGTTTATACTGCATCTGAGATTTGACCTTTATATAAAGTGTTGCTGGTATTTTTGCTTAAATATCTATCCTAAATTTACGATCATAGTAACTTTACAGACTCTATTCAGGACCCTATTTCCCATCCTCCCGTTTTTTCACATCCTCCTGATAGATGGAGCAGGAGAAAGAGAGAGGGTGGTCTTCTCTGACACTTGGTGGTCTGTTGACACACAGGGGACACATATTTATGTTTAAAAGCCATGAAAAAGTGTATAAGTAACCTTTTAAGAACAACTGTTAACTTGTTTTGTCATTAATCATATATGATTTTTCTCAATTTCACTGCAGCAACTTGCTTTCAATTGGACACAGTTTAAAAAAAATCTTGCTGTAACGCCAGGCTTTCTTCGCTTGTTTAAGAAAGGTTCTTTGTGGATGGGAGGCAATCCCTTTACATTTTTATGGATTTTTTCCCTAAATTATAAATCAATTTCCCAGACACATACAACTGTGTCAAATCACAAATGAGGTTTCTGTACCATTTTGAGAGGCAGATAAGAAAAGGAATAATAAGTGAAGCACCACCGAAGTGGAGGCCATTACCATGTATAATCGGCCTGAGCGGGATCCATCAGACTGCTTATCTGCTGTTAATTACTATTGTAATGGAGTACAAGTCTCTGTTTCTTCTTTCTCTAAATGTACTCTGTTCTCTATCAGTCATTGGGATGTAGAGATGCTAATACATACCAATTTATTTGAGATACATTCTGTTCTCTTTCGAACACACTCAAATACACAGCTCTTTGTCACCAGCTTCTAATCAGTAAGGTGGTGATTGCAGCTCTTTGCCTGCTCAATGCATAATTATTAAGTCTTATTAAACAATTCAGCTGTGTTTCAGAATAGGTTCAGTCCTGACTAATGACTGATGTCCAAACTGGAGTTTTTTTCTGTGCTAAATTTAACCACAGCTCACTGTCATCATGCATCATGGGTAACGTCTTATTGACAAGCCGGTACTGCTGATTGAGGCCACTGCCAGCTCCTTCACTTGTCTTCTATCTCCATCCCTCCCTTTTTCTCTTGTCCTGGTTCTCCACTGAAACCAGACAAGAGTGACAATGTACTGCAAACCTTTCTTGATTATCTAAGAAGCTCTCTCTTTCTAGATAGTTCACCCTATGTGGGTCTCAACTAACTGTGTATAGGGCAAAATTGTAAAAGCTTGCTTGAGGGATATCATTTATTAACAGATGTGTGTATTTTGTTAGTATATTCGACTTTTTGTTGTTGATGAAATTTGTTTTAATTTATTCATCTTTTTGTCAATTCAATTAATTTGTGTAGCCCAAAATCACAAATTTGCCTCAGAGGGCTTTACAATTTGTACACATTCAATATCTTCTATCCTTGGACCCTCACATCGGCACAGGGAAAACTGTCCATAGAAAAACCTTTTAATGGGGAGGGAAAAAAAGGAAGAAACCTATAGGAGAGCGACAGAGGAGGGATCCTCCTCCCAGGATGGACAGAAATGCAATAGATGTCATGTATACAGAATACATACACATAGTGTGTGTGTGTGTGTGTGTGTGTGTGTGTGTGTGTGTATATATATATATATGCATTGTAATAGCAAGCTGGTTGAGGTGGATGTAATTTTGTACACTTTATATCGTCAAATAATTTGTGTTTTGGATGTCCCTATGCAACTTATCCAATGTATCATAATGTGGACTAACAAGATATTATACATATTGTGTGTATGTATAATATCTTGTTAGTCCTTATTATGATATGTTCCTAAGAAAGCCAGCAACACTAGTCAATTTCCACTTGTACATGCAAATGCTCTTTTCAAAATAAACTTCCGTTTTCATAAGAAACTACTTGGTAAGGTTTAGGAAAAGATTGTTGTTAGTTTAAAAAAAAACACTGAAGTGTCTATCTAAATTATTTTGTGCGATTATCTATGAATTACAGAAAATATTTATCGTAAATCTCAAGCTACAAATGCTGGCTGAAACCAGCCTGCCCTATGATAGATAAAACATGTCCCTTCCAGTTAATACATTTTTCTTTTCCGCCACTGCCTGGAATTATGAGTAGTTGTATCATTATTGAAGCTTTAACGTATCTTTTGAAGGCTGAGCTGGTGTCAGATTAACAATCTCACAATACAATTTTATGTTCACATGCAGATATTTAGCACTATGTCTACAATGGTCACCAGCGCAGTATGGCATGCTAACATTGGGTTATTAGCACTAAAGCACAGCTCAGGCTGATGGGTAAACATCAGTTTTGCGAGTATTTGAACCATTTGAACCGTGACCTGCAAATGTCAACCACCTGGTGGCGTTAGAGTAAAAGTCAGAGCATCACCAAACTCGCTAAGGTTCAATGTATAACAATCATGAATGTCCATACAAAATTTTAAATCAATTCACCATGTGGATTTTGAATCCATCACCATGGCAGTCCATCAAATATTTTACAAGATATTTCACTTTGGACCGAAGTAGTGGGCGGCTGACATTGCTGTCTCTAGAGTCGCACTGCTAGCTTGGCACAGGATCTAAGATTACCACATGGTCAAAGCTCTCTCTCTCTCTCGCTCTCATCACAAATAAATGTATCCCTCCCTCTTACTAGCTTTGAATTGG
>NW_026554373.1:0-35498 GCF_027596085.1 Anoplopoma fimbria | reverse complement strand
CAGAGCGCAATGTGGAGTGATCAGCTGCAGCCAATGATGGCCAAGCGCAGCATGACGTCATGAATAATACGTGGGCTGAATTTATTTTTTAAAAAATCGTGTGTTGCCAAATTGTCTGTAGAAAATGTTTTGACAGCTGACAAAAACGGCCGACATTGCTAGTGTGAACCGGGCTATACTGCGTGTGTCTTACTGCGGTCAAGTGAGCTGCCGCTTGAAAATGTATGTGGGTAATTCGCGGCATTCGCGTTTCTGAAAGGGGGCGGTGCTTATCTCTGTGGCTTATCTCCCTAAAAACAGTACCGTTTCCGCCATCCACCATTGAACTAACCACTAGTTCTGCTTTATACTTGTTGTGGAAGTCCCTCAAAAAGTCGGACAATCAAACGCCCCGTGTCTGGGTTCATAATATTTTCCGTAGTCGCACAACTGCTCGTCTGAATGAACTAGCCGCTTCCAGCGTCATTCGCGCAGCCCGGTGGAAATTTGCGTCATTCGCAACCATTCGCGTCTGTGCATTGACTTTACATGTAAACTACCTCGCAGTGTGTGTCTGCCGAACCTCTGAGGTTCTTAACCTGGGTTCCGTCGAACCCAGGTTAAGAACCACTGCTCTAGATGAACACGCTCTAACAAGGGGGTTGTGAGTTGATTGGTTGAAAGACAATAGATATTTATATTTATATATGTAAAGGTTCTCCGTGGAGTTTAAATCTTTAGTAGTATATAGTAGCGCTATGGAACCGTTTTCCTATGAGTAGAAGTAGGGTCATTTTCTCATAGACTTCAATACAACCAGACTTCTTTTTGCAACCAGAGGGAGTCTCCCCTACTGGTCAGTAGAGAGAATGAAAGTATAAGACACATCCTCATTGTCTTCACTCTTCAGACCCGGAGGTTGCCTCCTGGTTATTTCAAAGCTAGACTTCAAAAATCATCCACTCTTCAGACATATTCCAGTCTTCTAGATCTGCTGATGTCTTTTGACCTGTAAATCATTAACACCGTGGATACTGGGATAGTCTGAAGAAATGAGTAGTGCTGTGTGCAAGCTCCCAGATCACATCATCAATCCAGTAGGACTGTCTCAGTATGTCCCTGAGCGTATTACTATTTGATTCCTCCTATTACTATTCCAGTCTTTAAGGTAGAATGTCAAACCAGTGCACAGGCCCGTCTTCAACAGTGTATGAAAGCTCCAAGCGTTACTCTCCCACACATCAGCAGCATCTCTTTCAGCACCGCCAGAGGAAGGTGACGGAGCCCGGGAATGTAAATGAGAAAAGCACACAGAATTCATTTAGGTGATGTTTTCCCTTAGATACACCTTGATATGATGGTCCAGTACAGCTGTGGTGGTTTGAAATACATCCAGAGAGGTATAGAAAGCTGCTGTGTCTGCTGGAGGCTGATGGCTGACCACCAACATATCAACAACGTGCACCTGAAAAGCTGGAACATGCCTCTGAACTGCATGTAGGCAAACCAGTATCATTTTGAGACTTTTACGTTGCCGTTTCTGTACAGAACATAAACACATGTTTTGCTCAGGAGCCACCTTCAGACAGGCAGTTTAATTTACCAGTCTGCTTGTTTTGCTGTGCAACCCTGTCTCCCACTTAATTACTCTCCTATACAGTTAAGCTGCATTCTCAATTAAGTTCTCAGAAAAACCTGTTATCTTCCCGATTGTGGTCGCAGTATGAAACAGTTTGAAACAGTTTGAAACAATAAAAGCTACAAACAACATGGTTAGGTTTAGTAAAAAAAAAAAAAAAACATCATGGTTTGGCTTAAAGTGTCTACAAAAAATTGAAACAAAACAAAAACGCAATGAAACTACTTGGTTTGACTCATATATATATATCCTCTAATTCATTATAAACTTGTTTGTGTAGCGTCAAAGCGCATGTAAACCAACCCTAAAATAACCTCGAAATGTTACTCACCCTACGGTTTGGTTGAATGGGAACGTAATTTAAAAGAGACAGGACTCTGCTGTCTTCTTCACATTGCTGTTATACAATACATTTGCGTGTTGGCTCCTCTGCGACCTCCAGTTAGCCCTAGATATGCAGAAACAACGCTGTGAATATGACACAATGGGGGAGATAATTTGTCTGGGTTGAATGTTTTTTTACTAAAGCCCAGTCAGCTGGTCAAACCTCCCACTTATTTTCAAATAAATACTAAATTTATAAATCTAATTGGCAGATGAAATGATTGCAAGGTTTAAAATGTTTGACATGCAACATGTGTCCAGTACACCAGACTTTTTATACATTTTTTCCCGTGCACCAACCGCCAGCTAATGTGTAGCAGCCCCACTGAAGCAGACTAGAGGTGAAGAATCTCGCTAAAGGTCACGTTCATTGTACTCATTCAGTTAACCTTTCCAGTCCAGGTGGGAGGTTCAAACCCTTGTTAACCTTTTGGCCAACAAGATTGCAAAAACAGACATTTTACCAGAGTAGAAGTATCACACATTCTTAGCTGCAGATTTAGTAAGCACAGTAATAACATCACATAATGCCATACAGAATCCACCAGAAACGGTCATTTACACAAACAGCAGCACACTGGAGTGCAGATTTAGCATCAACAGAGAAATGTGAGCATTTTTTGGATTTGACTGCTTTTAGATTATGTTTCATGTTTACTTTAAATGTATGTAAATCAAGCTGTGGTGAAAACAAGCCCTGCTAAGAGCCCTTCACAAGCCCTTTCATCACTGACTGTAAGAATATTGTGTGTCCTGGCTCTGAGACTAATCCACTGGGACCCTGAAGGGATTTTTATATTGGGAGGACTCTCAGCATTAAGAGAACCGCTCCCTGTGTAATCAGCAGACTGTCTGTCGTTTCTCAGAATGTAGACCGTTCACAGAGCAATCCTTCTTTAGATATTTGTTGTTCTGTTAATGTGACTGCTAACTGCTGTGGTGTTCATTTTTAATGTTTCGTTCTTGTTTGAGTTTGAGGTGAGTTAAGACAACAAAAAGCTGGTTTCACAGAAAGGTGAAATGAACACATCTCACTATAAATTGTGGTGGCACCTAATGTGTTAAAATGACGTGCTGCCCCCATCGTAACTCTAGGTTTAGGAAATGAAACTTACTTTTAGTTAGTAAGTAACGTTAGTTAACTAGTTCGTTCATGGTTGGGCTAAGTAACTAATTAACTTAAGTTATGTAGGTAATATACGGTAATGGATATTTCTGGATCTTGTGTATTTTTCCAGACATTGTGAAATATCACTCAATGAATCAGCTGGCTACATACTTTATCATAGTGACCAGGCAGAAAGTATGAAGAAACCCTACATTTACCTCTCAGTAAAGAAAGAGATTCTATGTGTGTGACACAGTGTTCAAGACATGACGAGAAAAGGTGACTCAACAGTCTCCAGAGCATCTCATTAATTTGACTGTGCTGTGAGTGCAGCTGCAGACGCTTGAATTTATCTTACAGAAAAACTAACTTTGGGCTCTATTCAACCGAATGTGCCTCAACAATATGTAGACTAGTCACAGGTGTACCTTCGCAATAACACTTTGGGACATGAACAACGGTCCCTTGGATGAAAGTCCTTTTGTTTATTTGAGTTATCCACCTCCCTTTCCGCACGCCTACCAATAATTGTCTTTCTCACTGTTTATAATACGACGCAGTGGCTTAGGCTGACTGTTGTCGACAAAGGATCCCTATTGAGCTTCCATTATCATTGTTTCAGTGGTACTGATACTGAATTTAACACATGTCACCTCAGTAACTGGCCGTTAAGAGTTTGTGATCATTTCACATATTTTGAATGGTCCATGGCGTCACATATGTTCCTATGTATATCTGACTCACACTCACTAGGACTCCCTCTCAGTCTCGTTCTCACTCCAACTCGCAATACAACTTTTTGGGGTCGCTCTGATTTGCATCACATAAAAACACACCAGTGAGTCAGCACTCCTCCTACATTGGAGAAACACACACTCACACACACTCAGTCACAGAGTGGTCGGATCTCAGCCATACTCGTGATTAAGCTTCAATGAATAATTAAAACACCACGATATTTATTGTGATCGACTCTCGGGGGAAATCAGCCGTTTGGACGACTCTCACTATGAAAGTGCAACTCCACCAGAAATGAAGAGAGTTGCTCTTAATTTCTTTTTTTCCCACACAAACCCAAAATCCTTCATTCTTAGTCTCCAAAGCCACACAAGCCCGAGGTTAGTTAGAGATCAGTCATGTTTGAAAAACATCTTTCTCTCTGTGTTCGTCTTTCAGCCATTTTAGAACTTTTTCCTCTTCTTTTCCATTGTCAAGTCAGCTTTCCATTACCACCACAATTGGCATATACACTCTCTGTATATTACCAGTGCGCTGTCTTAGGTGATATTGGGCTAAAAGGTCAGTACAAACAAATCTTTAATCTTTAATCTTAAACTGTAATCATAATCATAAATGAATGTAGTCTTCACTCACCACTATGCCCCCAAGTTCTTTGGCTGTCCACAGCACTGAAACCGACAAGAATCAGAGAGAAGGTAGTAGAAACCGGGGCACTGCAATGCACCAAACACTCACACACACACACACACACACACACACACACACACACACACACACACACACACACACACACACACACACACGTTATCCCACAGTAAGTCAGCCTGAGAACAGAAGAACAGAGCGGCATCAGGTGAGGTCAGAGATTCGCTTTATTGAGTAATAATTGATATCAAAGAGCTGCAGGTGTGCAGTGCTGCAGTCTCAAAGAAACTGTGTTTGTGTTTGGATGGTATCTCAAAAATGTTCACTCTGGGGTGAACTTCTCTTTGACTCCAAGTCATGCTGAGCTACCCAGCAGGGGTAAAGCATAAAATCCCACAGGTGAGACCAGACACATCACAAATTAACCAACATCGAGAGCCATAATGATGCTTTATGTGTATTGAAACCGTTCAGCTTACTTTCTTTTCCAAGTAAGAACATGTTGTTAATGTTTTATTTTCTTCTATTATCATGAGCTGCAGGCTCGCCAGAGGGGAGCATTTTTCACATCACACCGGCACAAATCTAACCCTGCTACCTCAAATTTCTTTATAGCCGAGCCAATGATTTCGATAGCGCTGCCAGGTCTTCCATGTGTATGTAAATATGTCACCAACTGTGTACCACCGGGCCAAGCTTTTCTTATTAGCACTGATGTGGTACTCAGCGTTCTTTATAGCGGTGCCAACCGCTGGCTAGAACAGAGCCGCCGTGTCTGCCTTCTGTGTAAATCTTATCACTGTCTGCCACAGGGACGGACACGGCATATTAGCATTGACGCTCCACAATAACGGTATTCTGAGAAGTGCAAATCAGAGAGCAGAGTGGGAGGTAAGGGACAAACAAACAGAGAGTGAAAGGGAGGAAGTAAAGGAAATTAAAACAAAAAAAAAACAGGGAAAGACAAACACAGGTGGAAAGAAAAGAATGACGGTCCAACAGGAAGATGAAATGTAAATATAAATGAAAAGAGGTATTGAGTCAGAAAGAGAGAGGGTTGGAGCTGGGCATCTCTTGGCTCCAACTGCTGTCCAGAGAGGCCAAGTGTTCCCATTAACACACAAAATAACAGCTTCGCCTCATCATTCTGTCTTCACTCAGAGCCAAAGAGCTGCATTACTGCCGACAGGGCCACTGTGAATATAACAGTATCCAACGTAATGATAGGGCCATGTGGCCTCGTGCATTTGGCCCGGCAAAATTGGGTCACCTTCAAGCTCTCCACTGCTGTTATTAGAACGACTGACTGTCCCACATGTGATCTCAAATGTGTGTCTTGGGACCAGGTGAAACCTTTTGAAATACAAAACACAGATTGTTGGTTTTTTTCCCATGTGTAACAAGAAGACAACATTGATTTATTTGTCACGTTATTTCCGTACTTAGGTAAGGCCACTTCTGCTGTTTTCTTTGCCAAAACCAAGACGTTTTTCCAAACATCACTAGGTGGTTTTCTTCCCTAAAAAATAGTTGAATTGCCTTCACCTACCATAGCTGTTTCCTGGTAAGGCGGAAGTTTATTTTGGAAAGACATGTATGCATGTAAAGAGCTGAAATTGAAATTATTAGGTGTAACTTTCAAATGAACCGTTGTATGAGGATATGTTGATTGCTTGAACTATGCACACATTTAATTTCTTCTAAAAATAGTCTTTTTGGGAAATATACTACAGACGGATAGCTCAGACGGTAACAGGACGCCACAGCTTGTCTAGCTGTCTCAAGGTCAGCGTCAAGAATTACCAACCATAAAACCACTTTTGATTTTTACGATTTGGTTTTTGTAACCCGTTTTTTTTTAACCCTTGGACAGAGCTAAGCTAACCGGCTGCTGGTGGTAGCTTCATTTTTACTGAACAGACAGGAGATTGACATCAATCTTCTCATCTAGAGGCCTTTACACATCCAGGGTGTAATGAATGAATAACATGAAAATACTTAAAAACCCTCCTGCAAATAATTCGCATTAATTCAGTGATGCAAATTTGCGACGGCAGTTCAGGTCTGCACTGCCCTTGTCAAGGCTGGAAGGAGTAATAAAGTTTGCCGTCTTGGTTCGGACTACAGAGCCTCCATGTTGTACATTTTAGTGTACATTTTGAATATGTCTGTTCCGCACAATGTCATTGGTCGATGCCTTTGGTTGCCATGCAGAAGCTCATAAAATGATTCTTATTCTTATTCTAAAAAAAAAATGATGTCTGTTTTTCGCAGCGTAATATTCCTATTCTGTGTGTGTTCCTGACAAAAACAGTTTGAAATAATATATTAATATGTGAACTAAATGCACACAACAAAATGCCGCAATCTTTGCAATAAAGCAAATAGGCCCATTTGCCAAAATGTCGACCTATTCCTTAAATTCTTCTAAAGGAGTTCACATGTTAATGCGCCCGTCTTAGTTCTCAAAGATGTATTAATTCAGCTTTTTATTCCGTCATCAGGCTATTGTCCTTAACATGTTTGCGAGGGTTCACTGTTAACGCCACCGGATGCAAAGTGAGACTTGGTCACTGAATCTCTATCAGGTCCAACTTTTTCCTCCATGTCTTTTGCCGACACACTGTTAATGATTGGCTCTACTGTCAAATTTTGGCCAAGATCTGGCGGTTAACCCTGGGGAAGTCAGGCTCTCTGCATTACAAAATAAACTCTTTTGACAGATGGGGAACATCGCGGGAGGTTAAGGTAGAAATATCTGATGATGGTTTTGTGGAGTGCCACCACGACAAAATGTTAGACTGCGGTGGGAATTAGTTTGGATTTTCACTGATGTTCTTATGCAGACAAGTCTCACCATGAGTGATCAAGCAGGGGTCTTGATGTCTTTCTCAAGGACTCCGCTGTTACAGAGACTTGACAGAGAGATCTGCTGGGTACAGGAGCATCCCTTCACCAGCTGGCCTCCATTTTCCACTCGTTGTTTTTAGAATTCAGATGTGCAAAATGAAGCTGCAGCCGTGAGAAACACAATCCTGCCATCTTAAAAGATGACTGCAAGGAGCACAGTCAAGCTGACTGTTAAAGTTGCAATTCATTTTAGAGTGTTTGGAGTCTGATGCAGACTGATGTACCATCACAGCGATTGAACATGAAAGCTTTTGCAATTGATGCTCTGAACAGCAGGTGTCCGTGAGGTCTCCCGAGTAAAAACCCTGTGGTGTTCAGGATTCCTGTGTGAAGTCTGGGGACAGACAGAGAAAAAGAGCCCCATCCACAGAAACCTAGATTTATGGAGTGGAAAACAAAATTGGAAAGACGTGGATCAGTGGTTAGTGCAGAGGTGGAATATTCACAACAATGCCAAACACCAAAGATTGACATCAATTCTGCCCAGTTTCGGAGAGATGTAATCTGTATTGCCTCATGAAGATACATTTTTCTGTTATGTAGCCTGCCCTCATTGATATGAATGGGGTGGACAAAACAATAGAAACACACAAAAGTACAAACGGCACCCTCCAACATGATCGTAGCTTAATCAATGCAACAAAAATGGAACATTTGAGCCTTCATGAAGCTAGGAGTTATTTCAGGACTGCATTAGGTTTAGCTAGGTGTACTTAATGAACTGACAACTGAGCTTATAATTACTCCAGATGTGTTTTGCCTTGAGCCTCCTCCTAGGTGGTTTGTATCCAGAAGACCTCCAAATCCACGGGGCATCCCGATAAGAGGCTGAACCACATGAACCAGCAGCTCTTCTGAGCTCCTCAGCGAGCAGAGAAACACTGCTTCATTCAGCTGATTGAGATTTCTAATTAATTCGCAACCCTAAGCTCATGACCACAGGTGCTTCATTTACAGTATATGTCACACGTCCCTGTCCCAAGGAAACCCGACACCGTCCAGGGTCTGCAGGTCCAGAGTAGCTATTAGAAAAATCTGGTATAGGAAGGCCTACCTAGTAAACGTGGAAACTGAAGGTATGTTTAGCAGAGGCAGTTTTGAAGACTCAAAAGTTGGCATTTAGGTCGTCGCCATCTTGGTTTTTGGCTGCAACATGAGAGGGCGGAGCTTAGTGAAACAAATTTTTTTGGGGGGCGGCTTCAATATTACAACTAACTTTCATGAACTAAAAACCCATTATGAGAGGCATAAAGTTCTAAGACGAAAATCACGGCAACCTGTCAATCACTGTAAACCAAGTCAGAAGGAGGGTCATTTTCTCATAGACTTCCATACAATCCAATTCTGCAGCTATAGGAGTCGCCCCTGATGGCCAGTAGAGAGAATGCAACATGCTCATTATTAATACCATCATTCCCCTTTGTAGGGACGTTTTGAATAATAGATCCAACATGTTGTCCAGCATTGGTGCTGACGCCGGTGAGGTGAGGTTTTTGTATCCCCGGTTAGGGGGAGGCAGACAACAAAGATGCAAACTCAGGGAACCGGGGCTGCCACAGAGGAGATCAAACAGACGGCAGATCTGGCACTGCAAGAGCTGGGAATACATGAATACAGATAGGCTGCCGGACGGGGAAGGATAGATGAAAGGGAGGGAGAGAGAGGGACCAAATGGGTACAGAAATGCATAGGCAGATGAATCCCTAATGAATCGCCCTAATGTGGGCAAACTGGGTTTGCCACCACAGCAGATACTAGGATACAGCAGAGGAAAGCAACATTAAATGTGAAACAAATTAAGATAAATAGATCTGCTCACCTAAAGCAGCAGAAAACAAAATGTACACCTCAATGCATTGACAGGTTTGCATCAGCAGCTCTGAACATTGCCAATTCAAGAAGCATCTGTAATACTCTTGTCAGTACACACATATATTATTATATTCCTTTATTGATCCCCATGGGGAAATTCAAGTGTTGCAGCAGCTCAACTACACAGACACAGACAATAAATACACATACTATACAACTACACAGACAATAAATACACATACTATACAACTATACAGACACAGACAATAAATACACATACTATATACAAATACATATACATATACATGCGCCTTCTTGCTTTTGCAACGCTGTGCCATGTGCGGGCAATAGCTCCCATGTATCTTTTGTCTTGTTTTACTTCTATTGGCTTATCACTGATGGCATATGACAGAATATATTCATCAACATCTGAAGAAGAAGTGTGGGGATTAAGTTAAGTGGACTTTGATACAATCACCAACTACAGCCGACCAGTTAGACCTGCCGGACCAAACGCCTCTAAGTGGAGAACTACCTTGCTCTCCACTACGCCACAGCCGCCCCTACTCATTGTTATGCCTCATCTCTTAGCAGCTTAAGCCATCTTCATCGATCATATGTGACCCGTTTCATTCCGGCTTGGTAAGTACAAGAACATTCCTTTGAGGGAATATAAGGCTGTGTTTTATTTATTTAATTTTTACTTTTGGGGGATTTATCTTGCTGCAGCTCAGGGCCGACACCCTTCGATAACAAATCTCCCCGTAGAGTCCAAGCACCAAAGACTTTATCATCACATATCATCTGTCAATAATAAATGATTATCTTTTCCTCATTTGAATGGTCTCTCCTGATTGAAATATTGTTTGAGGTTTCCTGCTTTATTTTGTTATTCGCCGCTCCTCTCGTTTAAGTTCACTTCCTGCCTTTGAGGGATTTCCTGCCAGTTCTGACTGTCTGACCCCACCCTGTTTAGTTTCAGCTGTCCCTCGTTAGCTCTGAAGTCACCTGACCTCCTGCTCACCTGTTTCAGCTCTCCCATTAGTCACTCACTGTTTGTACTAGCACAGTTCCTTTCTTCTTTGTCCATTGGTTTTCTTAGCTGTACCTATATTCATTCCTCATGATTCTTTCATCGCTCCTGATGTTTTGTTTCCAGTGTTTTCCTAGTTTCTGTTGGATTAACTTCTGCAGCCTGCGTGTCTTGGACCCAATCATCTCTGCCATTAAATCAGTTAAACCCTCCCCTGCTGCCTCCCCATCTATTAGTTTACGTTTGGGTCTAAACGTGCTCTTCACAGAACTGTGACAGCATCCACACGTTGCTCTGTGTTCTGAATGATGTGCCATGCTTCATGTTTAGTGATTTTGTTTTTATTCCAAGGCCAGTTGATGCAGTTAAACGCAGGCTGAGTTGCAATCAATTTTAATAAATATAGGTAATGAAGTTTGTTATACTATATGGGTGGTTTATGGGAAATGCAATTTCAAATTTATAGCCAGTGATATCATGTCATCTGTTTATATGATGGAGTGAGGTCGTACCCTAAACAAAGTCAATTTACTGACTCTGGTAGTGAGAAATGTGTGTCTGGTTTGTCTAGTTGACAATAGGACAATAGGTACAATTCCCTTTTGGGTGCAATGATGCAATCTGCTGGATCGGTATCAGCCTTACGAATACAATATTGATGTTTACCCTGTTAAGCTGATAAGTAGCTTATTGACCTGACGTGACTTAGATGTTTTCTGTTCTGCACTGGTTGGAAGTGTTAAACTGTTTTCTATTTCAATCTTTGATGTTTCAACTCAGGTTTTTGTATGCAGAAATTTTAAATGTGCATGATGACAGGTGAATATAAATGAACCCATTACATTTTCACCCACATTACCCAAATTTACTCCATATCATTTTCTAAATGTATTTTTTGCTCTATTAATCGGACAGTAATTAAAAACACTGAATGGACAAAAACCTTGACAGTAAGATTTTAAACACCTTTTAGTGAGATCAGTAAACGAGAGCAGCTCATAAAAACAAGGACTGACGTTACACCCTACAAACTAATGAGTGAAAAAGGAGGAGCTAATGTTAGCTTAGCATGTCGGTTTTGATTAATAGCTGACTATATAAGTCTAGATATCTGTTCAAAGGAAAACAATGAATTCATAACAGTAAAACATCAAAGATGCCATCATCTAATAAACACAATGTATCAAGAGCTCAATCAATTCTGTCAACTCTTCATGTCCTATTGAGCATATACTTAATGGAAACAAATATCGGCTTTAAAGAAAGTCACATAAAGGCATTTTTCTAATTGCCAATATGACCCCGGACTCCCAGCTAAAGACAGATGCTGCTGATTTCCAGATTTGAAATGTGTCATCAGTAATGCCAAGCTGCGGTTAATGTTCTGTTAAAGCCCGTCCGCCCCCTCTGTACCCACAGGTTGAATACCTAATGATGCACTTTGAACACACACAAACAGACACAGATAAACGCAAACACATGGACACAGATGCCAAATATGCATGGAAGAAAACCTTCATTTACACAAAGGCACGTCTTAAATGTATGCATGTAAGGTATTGACATGCAGACGGACTCACATGTTGCTCGCTGAGGTGTAAATGCAGCCTTACACTCTGAGAGAGACATTACTCTGATTCTGCACTGAATGATTTATACATGGGGGGGGGGGGGGCAGGCGGCTGTGGCACATGAGGTAGAGCGCTTGTCCCGTAACCACAAGGTCGGTGGTTCAAACCCCTCTACCGGCAACATGCCGAGGTGTCCTTGAGCGAGACACCTAACCCCAAGTTGCTCCCCGGGCGCTTCATTGCAGCCCACTGCTCCTCCGGGATGGGTTAAATGCAGAGAAATAATTTCCCCATTGTGGGACTAATAAAGGATTGATTATTATTATTATTATTATTATGTGTACCGGGACCCCTCAATGGGGCAGCAGGTGTGAGTCCTTTAACGGTCTATCCATGATTCATGCGCTACATCTTCCCCTGCAAACGGGGGAGAAAGAGGGCAAAAGGCTGATGACTGCTGGACACTATTCACACTGACTGTGTGCAGCAGAGCCAATATGGAGGTTCGTTTTTTTAATCAGGGCCTCCTCCCAGCTGGACTGGTCCATATCACATCCACGGTGAGGCATTCAGGACACATCCTGATCAGATGATAAACCACTTCAACTGAATATTTCCAACAGGAAGGAGCAGCTGTTCTCCACCTGGATCCGTCAGAGATCACGTGTTGGCACGGATATCAGATGGTCATGTTCAACATACGATAATCTGACAGCTGGCAAAATCATCAACAGTGAAACATCATCAGATAGATTAAGACCAGGATGACCCTCATCTTTACACCTTTACATACAGCTGAGCGTTGGCTGTAATCTGGTAAAAAAAACCAAGGACACAAACAAGAGGATTATCAGGTCAATAAACTTTGCCTGGTCTGACAATCAGGAGGAGGAAATCCTCCCTGGAAGCTTTGGTGGATGAATCCTCAAACAAGCCTGGTGTGTCAATTTATTAAATTACTTTGAAATTTCAGTTAAAAAAATCTTCCCACTAAATATTTGACTTCAGACCAGGCCGCAGTGTCATGCGAAAGTGTCTTAAAATGTCATTCTCACTACTGACCAGCAGGGGGCAACTCCTCTGGATGCTGAAATAAGTCAGATTGTATAGAAGTGTATGAGAAAATGACTACTTCTCTCTTGATTTATTCCCTCAGCAAACATTGTAAACATGAGTTTATGCTATCAATCTCTAGTTTCAAGTCTTCTTCAATACAGCATGATGTTCATTTAATAAATTATGGTCCATTTAGAGTCAAATAGACCATAAAGCAGAGTATGTTTTAGGGCAGACTTACTGTGATTGACAGGTTGCTGCCGCTACCATAGCTGTATACAGTGTCTCTACGTCACTTCTCAGTCCAAATATGGTAACTTCGTTCATTGGTGGAAAAAAAGCAAAGATGCCGACGACTGTATTACAAGATGGTGATGCGAAATTGCAAAACTCGAGGCTTCATAACGGCAGACCAATGCGTGACATCACGATGACTACGTCCACTTCTTATATACAGACTCAACTGAGTGTGTCTCGTTCAACGGTTCTGAATAAAAACTGCATTCTCACAAGGTCTTTAAATGTGTCCCGGTTCCGTTGAACTCTCTCTATTCTCTCCCCGTGACGCCCGAAGCAACCGCTTCTGTTGCTGAAGTGTCCTTGAGCAAGACACAAAAAAGCTCCCGAGAGGTAGAAAGATGAGCGAAAGAGAGCAAGAGAAAAATAATGGGCTGGATGAAGAGAGAAACTAGTGAGAAGGATTCAGAGAGAAGAGAGAAGATTTGTCAAACATTTCTATCACAATCTGTGTGTGTTTCTTTTGTGCATCTGTGTGTGTTGTTTGTGTGTGTCCAGCCCATGGCAAGGGTAGAGCTTACACTGAATATTTATTGTACTTTTCTAACAAACACAGAGGGCTTAACATGCCTGCCATAGTATGTGTGTGTGTGTGTGTGTGTGTGTGTGTGTGTGTGTGTGTGTGTGTGTGTGTGTGTGTGTGTGTGTGTGTGTGTGTGTGTGTGTGTGTGTGTGTAGCAGTATGCCTCACATTAGTGCCCAGAAGCTTCCAGGGTTTTCACCTCTCCCCCATCAATCACAGACAAAAGCATGCACTTACACATAACTGTGTTACAGCCTGCACTGTATTTTGGAACTGGGATGTCGCTTTGTTTCTTAGCTGATTTAATAAGGCATGTTGACACACACACACACACACACAGAAACACACATGCACACACACACAGACACACGCACACACACACACACACACACACACACACACACACACACACACACACACACACACACACACACACACACACACACACACAGAACATGTCTGGAGGGGCACAGGATAGTGTGCAGTGTTTCGTCCTGCTTCCTAATGGTCTTTATGTTCCCTTAATGTTGTCTCAGAACAATTCTAAAATCAAGTGTCTCCAACATGTTTGGGAATGTCTTATATGAGGACACCTCACATGTTATTAGCTGTCTTTGTTTATGGTGAGGCAACAACATTTTCAAGAGAAAACAGTCATATTAATTTATAGTTGGGCGCGTTTCAAATCTGTAATATTTCACAACAGTGTATTCTGTTACTAAATATAAGTTTAATATTGAGCGCTGTGTTGAAAAGGTGAATGAAGGAATACAAACGGGTAATATACTGAAGCTTGCTCCATTGTGGAAGATGGCTGCTGTGGTCAAAGCAGTTACAATGGATTCCAGTTTCACAGTGAAATCAAAACATCCACTAAAAACTCCTCACAAACTACTCATGCAGCACAATGACCACTCATATTCAGCCAAAATATTTCAAAATCTGTGACTACAAAGCTTCTGTTTTGACTCACACTTGCGACCTTCGGTGGCAAGCAACAGATAGGATGCTAAGTCTGCTAGCAACGGTTGTGAGTGAGTCAATGCCCCAACTGAGGGAGCTCAAATATCTTAGGGTCTTGTTCACAAGCAAGGGTAAAATGGAGCGGTTGAAGTGCAGGCAGTGTGGGTCAGCGTCAGCAGTGATGCAGGTCCATCTAACTATGGATGAGCTTTGGCTAGTGACTGAAAGAATGATATGGTGGATATAAGTGACCTAAATGAGCTTCCTTGTAGGGTGGCTGGGCTCAGCCTCAAGCGTCTTTGGGTATCTAGAAAAGCGCTATATAAAATTAAAGTATTATTATTATTATTATTATTAGAGATAGGGTGAGGAGTAGAGCCGCTGCTCCTTCAAGTCGAAAAGGGCCAGCTGAGTAGATTCAGGCATTTGATCAGGAGGCCTCCCTTCAGAGGTTTTCCAGTTACGTCTAACTGGTAAGAGGCCCCGGAGTAGACGCAGCACACGCTGGAGGGATAATATATGTGGTCTGGCCAGAGAAGGCTTCAGGGTCCCCAAAAAGAGCTGGAAAACATTGCTGGGGAAATTGATGTCTAGAATACTCTGCGTGGCCTGCTGCCTCAAGCGGGTCGGCCTCAGATAGATAATGGATTTTACCTTACAGTAATTTATCAGACGCTTTTATCCAAAGCGACTTACAATAAGTGTATTCAACATAGGTATTCAAGAGAACTACTAGTCACCAGAAGTCATAAGTGCATCTCCTTTCTTAAACAAGCATCTAAGAGCATAAACCAGAGCAAAAGAACAGTGCAGAAACAAACTAATACAAATTCAATAAGTGCAACAAACTAATACGAATACAATAAGTGCTACGAGGAAGGCTCAGGGTAGCACTTCTTGAAGAGGTGAGTTTTCAGCCTGCGCCGAAAGATGGGCAGCGACTCTGCTGTCCTGACGTCAGTGGGGAGTTCATTCCACCACTGAGGGGCCAGGACAGAAAAAGCTGTGACCGGGTGGATCGGCCGCAGGGACCTCTGAGCGACGGGGCAACCAATCACCCCGAGGCAGCAGAGCGAAGTGGTCGGGCGGGGGTGTAGGGCTTGACCATGGCCTGGAGATAGGAAGGAGCTGTTCCTTTCACTGCCCTGTAGGCTAGCACCAGAGTCTTAAACTGGATGTGAGCTCTTACAGGGAGCCAGTGTAGAGAACGGAGAAGGGAAGTTGTGTGGGAGAACTTGGGGCGATTGAACACCAGACGAGCTGCAGCTTTCTGGACAAGCTCCAGAGGTCTGATGGCCGACGCCGGGGCTACGCCAAGTAGTGAGTTGCAGTAGTCCAGGCGGGAGATGACAAGAGCCTGGATGAGCACCTGCGATGTCTTGTCAGTGAGGAAGGGGCGAATCCTCCTGATGTTGTAGAGGAGGAATCTGCAGGAGCGTGTAACTGATGCAATGATTGCTGAGAGCGACAGTTGGTCGTCCAGGGTCACACCCAGATTCCTTGCAGTCCGAGTTGGCATCTCGATGGATGGATGGATGGACTCCACAAGCAGCAGACGCCATCTGAAAGTTCCAGTATTGCACTTTGATGAGGCTGGGAGGCTTGCATGTGGCAGAATGCAAAATTCAAGAGTCTCTAGTGTGGGTCAATAGCCTTAAAACCCTGGATCCATACGTTCCATACTTCAAGTCGACAGCATATTTTTAATAGAAACTGGTTAAAGCCCACATCTTTCAATCTCCGTGCACCCACTTAGAAATACAGCCTAAAAATAATTAATTTGTAGCCGAGCCCAGATAACCTTGTTGTTTTTCCCAAACTCGACAAAGCTTACCAAGCATTGGATCTTTGTTAACTACTGCATGGCAGTTACCTGACTTTGACATTAAAAATCATCAAAAAATCATTTTAATTTACACTCCACGATTAAATCCTTGTACAGTAGTATTAAGTTCAACAATAAATTTATGTTTGTGTCACACAACTCTCTGAGCTGTTACAACGAAATATCCTTATCTCAATCCAAGTATAATATATAATCATGGAATAGAATAATGTTCGAAATCTGTAACCATTACACAAGGTTCCTCATCCTGTTGGTTTGCCACTTGGCTGGGCTGAACTGGGCTGTTCATTCATGTGGTAAAAAACTAATGAAACCTCTACATTCATCCTCAGATAGCCTCTCCAGGGTGCCAGAGTCAGACATGGATTCACACCCATGTTTCCAATGCCTGTGGCAGTCCAGGTTAAATCCAGGCTCTGTGTGAATATTGTTCACAATTTGGCTTTCATATCCCATAAATATGTCAATAAATCAGATGTGTTTGGTGCAGTGTACCGAAGGGTGTCTGAAATTTCAATCT
This sequence comes from Anoplopoma fimbria, assembly GCF_027596085.1. Classification (NCBI taxonomy): domain Eukaryota; kingdom Metazoa; phylum Chordata; class Actinopteri; order Perciformes; family Anoplopomatidae; genus Anoplopoma; species Anoplopoma fimbria. Next base: position 18,471 of record NW_026554373.1, on the reverse strand, counting down.
ATTAGGTTTGCAAATCGGGTCAGTGCTCAGTTGATGTCGGAGCGGAAACTTACCAACCAGAACAAATATCATCCCATGGCAGAATTTCCCTTTTCATTTCAGTATAATTCACGTTTACACGTTGAGAAAACTCATCCTGTCTGGAGACACTTCACACTGATTTTGTTTGTCTTCCTCCTGTGTTTCTTCTGGACCGTAGTATGAGCTCCGGCTGCCTGAATCACAAAAATCTTTTAAATCCCCTCTTCAACTTCACTCTTTTGATTCAGTGCTCCAACCACTTGTATTTTTTACATACCAGGTCTGGAACTCTTCATTTATCAAACTTTCAGGTTTTGGTGGTGGGGGGGGGGGGGGGTTTCTAGTCTTCTGCATTTTGGACCTTTTTAGGCTTCAAGCCTACAGGGAATGCTAGTGGAAGCAGAACCTTTTATGCTTCAATATCTTTAAAAAAAATAATACGGTGACTGCAGCCTTCATGCAACTTAGAACTAAGGATATCGTTTTACTTTAATTTAAATGCCAGAGGCCGTACAGACAAAATGTACTATGAAGAACTCATATTTCATGTTTCTGGACTACTTTTTGCATTTGTACAAGCCCTGTAAAGACAGAAGTCAAGTATTACATGCATTATAAAGAAAATAAGGTTGAATATCCTTTAATCAATTTGATTTGACTATAAATTATTGAATCAAATGTAATATCACTGAACTATTACTGACGATCATTTCTACAAGGTTCATTTTCTCCCACTGGCTTCGCTTCAGGGAATATAAACTATATGTATATATACTGTAATGGCCATTACTAATGTGTCATTTGATTTATATGTATACATACATAAATATACATATATATTTTCATGTGGAACATATTCTAGATATAAAATAACATAATCCTTTATTAGTCCCACAGTGGGGAAATTTGCAGGACTTGAGACATAAGTAAAAAACTCTGACCCTTTTTATAGAGGGCGTTAGTGTTGTCAGTCCAGTTTATTGTTCAGGTGAACACCCAGGTACCGGAGGAGAGTGTTTACCCCGGAGGAAGTCCACCACCAGCTCTTTGGTTTTCCCAGAGTTGATCTGGAGGCGGTTCCACTGGCACCATCCTATGAAGTCCTGGGTCAGTTCTCTGTACTCCCTGTCATCACCAATCACCATCAAATGAGGCCGACGATTGCAGAGTCGGCAGAGAACTTTTGCAGGTGGCAGTTAGCAGAGTTGTGTTTGAAGTCCGAGGTGTAAATGGAGAAGAGGAATGGAGCCAGAACGGTTCCTTGTGGGGCCCCCGTGCTGCAGGACACCAGGTGGGACTCACAAGGGTCTTTATTCAATTAAATTCAATTCAGTTTATTTTGTATAGCCCGGAATCACAAATTACAAATTTGCCTCAGAGGGCTTTACAATCTGCACACATGCGACATCCTCTGACCCGGAACCCTCACATCAGCACAGGAAAAACTCCCCTAAAAAACCCTTTAACAGGGAGAAAAAAAGGAAGAAACCTATGGGAGAGCGACAGAGGAGGGATCCTTCTCCCAGGATGGACAGAATGCAATAGATGTCATGTGTACAGAATGAACAGCATAACAGAGATACAACACATTCAATGTATATGACATAAATGATTCATATAATAAGACTACTTATAATAACAGCAGCAATTATTATAGTAGAATTATGATTATGGTTTGTTCATCAGGTGGGATCATTGTTACACAGCATTCAGATACAGCTACAGAGCTGAATTGCTACCCACGTTTTTGGAAGCAATTCCATGCCATTTTGCTAAGGTCAAAGTATGTAAACAAACTACGACACATGCCCATAGGTATGTCAGAGGACAGGAAATGGTCACTCATTTCGTCTTACAGTAGCACAATCGTACAAACATTGCATTAAAGGGAGGAAAAGTTAAATTGTTTACAACCACTAAGTCAAGGGAAATCTGTGACTCACAAATACTATATAAAGTTCTTACATATAGGTTTGTCCAAGGACACAACATGAATGAAAGCTTGTGGCAGAAATGTTCTTGAAAGCACATGAGAATCAAACGTTTGCTGCAGCAAAACCACCGCGGCCAGCAGTTCAGTGTCAATAGAATCCAGTCAAAACACAAATCTCAAATTAAAAAGGAATGATAATGTGTGTTTGTATGTTTGTAATAAAAATAGCTTATTTTGATTTATTTTCCTTCACTTTATGGTATTGACAAAAATACAAGGGTTTTTCTGGGACATTATGTTCAAACAAGTGGAGATTGTATACTTTTTGATGATTAAACATTTACATATTCGTAACATCGGGAAACCAGTGCCTGCATTATGGGATTTGCCGTCTAAAGTGCACTTACAGCTTGTGTTTTCACAAAAACGTATGCAGTCAGATTCACTTTAGTTATCCTAGCATTACATATAAAAGCCTCGCATAGAGGCTTTAGATGCCACCCACTGATAGTGAAGTTGGGTTTTCTTTTTTTTTTCTCAGGAAGAAATCATTGATTTGCATTTGTTCCCACAAAAAAAGAAATACACAGAATGTCGAATTCAGAGTAATCCCCTCCACTGCTCCCTGGATTACTTTTTGTTAAATGTTTTAAAACATAGAGAGCTTGAGTCAATGTGGAGGAACACAAAGGAGTCCTGACTTGTAGATAACACAGCCATTTATTAAAGCAAACCTTGCCTTAAGCTCATTTCAATGGATCAGTGGACTTGTGTAAGCATGCTGTCAGAGATGGCTGCAGGCTGACGATCCTACAATAAGCGTGATAAAAGTCCAAAGCGGGGAATGAAGTCGTTGAAGATTATTTCTGCAGCTGTTCGTCCAGACTTGTTTCTGGTTGGATACACTTGGGCAAATCTAGTGAAATGGTCAATGACAACCAAGATGTATTCATAACCACTCTTGCTTGTCTCTAGATGCATGAAGTCAATGGAGACAAGTTCCAGTGGGGAGGTGCTGGTGATACTTCCCGTTGGTGCTCTGATATGAGTGACAGGTTTCTTTTTTTTGATACAGGGGCATCTCCTGGTCACATGGACTTTGGTGTCTCTTTTCATAAAGGGCCAATAGAACCTATCTCTTGCCAAGTTAAGGACTCTCTCAGTTCCAACATGACCCATGTCATCATGGAGGTGCTTTAAAGCCACCGCTTGGTATTTTGTTGGGAGGACGAGTTGTTGTCGCTGCGTGGTCTGCCTGTACAGCAGTTGATTCCTGATGTGGAGTTTCCCCAATTCATGCATGAGTTTTCGCAGGAGACCATTCGCTCCTCTACGATCTTCATTTGACAAGACTCTCTTTGTTTCCTTCAGTTTTATCAGTGTCCCAATTGCTGGGTCTTCTCTCTGAGCTTTGACCAGCTCATCATGGTTTATGGTAGGCAGATTCAATTCAATTCAGTTTATTTTGTATAGCCCGGAATCACAAATTACAAATTTGCCTCAGAGGGCTTTACAATCTGTACACATGCGACATCCTCTGTCCTTCCCTCATATCGGCACAGGAAAAACTCCCCTAAAAACCCCTTTAACAGGGAGAAAAAAGGAAGAAACCTATGGGAGAACGACAGAGGAGGGATCCTTCTCCCAGGATGGACAGAATGCAATAGATGTCATGTGTACAGAATGAACAGCATAACAGAGATACAACACATTCAATGTATATGACATAAATGATTCATATAATAAGACTACTTATAATAACAGCAGCAATTATTATAGTAGAATTATGATTATGAAAATAGGGATAGTAATGTGATTAATAATAATAATCGAAGTAGCAGTGGGTGTCAGTCGGCTCACAGCAGGAGGCACGACTACAGTCCAGGTACCACAACGATTCATGGAAACCTGCAGAGCGAGAAAGCAAAAAGGGCTTCAGGGTGGAAGTAAAGCTAAAATGCTTAATGGTACAGGTAATAGTAATAGTAATGTGACTAGTAATAATAATGGTGGTAGCAGTCGGTGTCAGCAGGGCCGTAGCAGGATGCACGACCACGGTCCAGGTACAGCCACGATTTATAGAAGCCTGCGAAGCGAGAAAGCACAAAGACTCCAGGGTAGAAGCAAAGTCAATAAGCGTAATAGTACAGGCAATAATAATAGTAATGTGACTAATAATGATAGTGGTAGTAGTAGTGGGTGTCAGCAGGGCCTCAGCAGGTGGCACGATGACAGTCCAAATATAACCCCGATTCCTGGGAACCTGCCAGGCGAGAAAGCACAAGAACTCCGGGGAAGAAGCAAAACCAGTAATGTGCATAAATAGGAGATTAATACATAAAGAGGGAGTGAGAGAAGAGGAGAGATGAGCTCAGTGTATCCTAGGTAGTCCCCCGGCTGTCTAGGCATATAGCAGCATATCTAGGGGCTGGACCAAGGCGAACCTGAGCCAGCCCTAACTATAAGCGCTATCAAAAAGGAAGGTCTTAAGCCTGCTCTTAAAAGTGGTGAGTGTGTCTGCCCCCCGGACTGAAACTGGAACCTGGTTCCACAGAAGAGGAGCCTGATAACTGAAGGCTCTGGCTCCCATCCTACTTTTATATACTCTAGGAACCACAAGTAACCCTGCATTGATTGAGCGCAGCTTTCTAGTTGGGTAATATGGAACTATAAGTTCCTTAAGATAAGACGGTGCCCGGCCAGTTAGAGCTTTGTAGGTAAGTAAAAGAATTTTAAATTCTATTCTTGATTTAACAGGGAGCCAGATGTTCCATCCCATGTGGTTCTGCAAGATTAAGGGCTGCCACATAAGCAATGTCTTGTTTCTCGGCAGCCTGGCTACCTTCCCATGTTGCACATACCATTTCTTTGGACAATTCTTCAGTGCACACTGCCACATATCTGTCAATGTCCAGTGGTAGACGGGAGAGGGTGTCGGCATCAACATTGCTCTTTCCTGGTCGGTATCTGACATCAAACCGGAAGTCCGCAAGTTCACCTACCCATCTGTGACCAACAGCATTTAGTTTGGCTGTGCTCATGACGTATGTTAGTGGGTTATTGTCGGTGTAGATTGTGAAGTGGGGCGCATAAAACAGGTAGTCCCTGAAATTCTCACAAACAGCCCATTTCAAAGCGAGGAACTCAAGCTTAAAGTTTTCCCGGGCTATGTTTATTACATATTTTTTTCAAGTGCATTGTCTTTCACAAAATCACATAAATGTACAACAACTTAAATTAGCAACATTCACACTCTATATTCACTATCCCACTTAATCACTCCATCCAATCAATATAACTGGGACAACTGGGCATAAAACCCTCTCTAACCGTTCCACAACAGCAAAAATGGACCCACAGCTACTGTGGCGTACGTGACAACAGGGATATTTAACAATGGCGGCGCCGCTCTAACAATACGACGAATGAGCGCTAACACAGGCTAACAAACAGGCACAACACTTATATACATCTTTCGGTCACATTTAACCAACATACTCAGTGTGACACAACTCATTGAACATACAGATTTATATCACTTCGTTATTTACAAATATTATGATGTGCAGGAGCCAGAAACCCCAAGAGAATGTACTGCTATTCTATCATTTCAGCTAAGCTAACGTTAGCATCCGACAGTCTTAATACCAAACTCACGTAGCTACTAAATAAATACATGAAACACAAATCTTTTAACAATTGTTCTATAAACATTGGTCTCTATTTAAATCGTGCTTATTTTGTATTTACACATTACTAACCTGAGAAAACAGGAATAAATGATGAAGCAGGCAGATCTGTGGCGTCTTCATTAAAAGTTTTCCCGGGCTATGGGAAGACGTTGCGCGCGCACATACAACTCCAGAGTCGCGAGACTAAACCACAGCGCTGCACTGCCACCTATTGGCTATAGGTTGAAATATACTTCTGAGGAAGTTAGTATAATAGATTATTCTATTTCATTGGATATTTTTAACTAAGACAAGCTGTCAGTCTTGCCGAATCTCATCCACTCCTGGCGCTTTGCCGCTGAAGAGCTTTTTAACTACCTCAACGACCTCCGCCAGGCATATGGACGAGTCTTCCACTGAGTCTTCAGACTCTGCCTCTTCCACAGAGGACGTGTTGGTCGGGTTCAGGAGTTCCTCAAAGTGTTCTTTCCACCACTCGACAATATCCCCAGTCCGGGTCTGCAGTTCTCCCCCCTGCTGACAAAGCCTGAGACAAGCCCTGCTTCCCCTTTCTGAGTCGTCTCACGGTTTGCCAGAACTTCCTTGAGGACATTCGAAAGTCCTTCTCCATGGCCTCCCCGAACTCCTCCCACACCCGGGTTTTTGCCTCAGCATCTGCCGCAGCTTCAGCCCTTCTGGCCAACCGGTACCTGCCTGCTGATTCAGGAGACCCCTGGGCCAGCCAAGCCCGAAAGGCCTCCTTCTTCAGCTTGACGGCCTCCTTCACCGCTCGTGTCCACCAGCGGGTTCTCGGATTGCCGCCACGACAGGCACCGATCGCCTTCTGACCACAACTTCTAGCAGCAGCTTCCACAATGGAGAATCTGAACATGGCCCACTCGGATTCCATGTCCCCAGCCTCCCCCGGGATGCACGAGAAATTAATTAAATTAAAACCTCACGGACAGGATCCTCAGCCAGACGTTCCCAGTTCACCCTCACTACACGTTTGGGTTTACTGGGTCTGTCCGGCAGCCTCCCCCGCCACCTGATCCAACTCACCACCAGGTGGTGATCAGTTGACAGCTCTGCTCCTCTCTTCACCCGAGTGTCCAAGACATACGGCCGCAGGTCTGATGACACAACTACAAAGTCGATCATAGACCTTTGGCCCAGGGTGTTCTGGTACCAAGTACACTTATGAACCTCCCTATGCTCAAACATGGTGTTTGTTATGGACAGTCCATGACTAGCACAGAAGTCCAACAACAAAGCACCACTCGGGTTCAGATCGGGCAGGCCCTTCCTCCCAATCACACCCCTCCAGGTTTCTCCATCGTTACCCACATGAGCGTTGAAGTCTCCCAGAAGAACTATGGAGTCCCCAGTTGGCGCCCTTTCCAGAATACCACCCAAGGACTCCAAGAAGGCTGCGTACTCCGAACTGCCGTTTGGTGCATAGGCACAAATGACAGTCAGAGACTTCCCCCCTGCGATTCGCAGTCGCAGGGAGGCGACCCTCTCGTTCTCCGGGGAGAACTCCAGAACAGCGGCGCTCAGCCGGGGGCTCGTGAGTATCCCCACACCCGCCCGGCACCTCTCACCCTGGGCAACTCCGGAAAAGGATAAAGTCCAGCCCCTCTCCAGGAGTTTGGTTCCAGAACCAGTGCTATGCGTGGAGGTGAGCCCAACTATATTTAGTTGGCACCGCTCCACCTCCCGCACTAACTCCGGTTCCTTCCCCGCCAGAGAGGTGACATTCCACGTCCCTAGAGCTAGTCTGTGATTCCAGGGGTCAGCACGCCCAGGTTTCCGCCCCAGCCTGCCGCCCAGCTCACACTGCACCCGACCCCAATGCATATCCCTGCGGGTGGTGGGCCCACAGGGTGGCGGCACGATGTAGCTTTTTCGGGGCCCGGCCGGGCCCCATGTGCCAAGGCCCGGCCCCCAGACGCTCGCCGGCGAGCTCCCCTCCCAGGTCTGACTCCAGGAGGGTGCCCCGGTTTCCCTTTTCCGGGCGAGGTGCCACAACCTCGCATCGTCCGATTCATTGAGGTTTTGTGAATCGCTCTTAGTCTGACCCCTTCCCTGAGACCACTTTGCCTTGGGAGACCCTACCAGGAGCTATTGCCCCCAACAACACAGCTCTCAGGATCACTGGGGCACACAAACCCCTCCACCACGATAAGGTGGCGATTCATTGGAGGAGTGAATACTATTTCCTATGTGGAGAATTATTCCCGATGGACTCAAACGCATCAAAGGAAATCACAGTTGCCCACTAAGCTCAAATCTGTGTGTGTCAGTGTAAGTATGACTTCAAGCGCTCTCTGAGCTGCAGTACGTCCACTAATTCCCAGGCGTGGATGGATTTTTTCTAAATATGCATAAAAATATCAGAGTATGTGTGTTTTTGTGTGCCTTTCATCGTCCTCATCATCATCATCATCAATAATCTGTAAAATGTCTTTGCTGAGATCTCATATGACAGCAAAAGTCACCACTCTCAACTTCTAGTTTTATTTGTCATTTGGTATATTATTCTCAGATTGTTTAATATGTTCAGGTATGTTCAAATTAAAACTTTATCCAAAAAAAAGGTCTGATCAATTGAAAATTACCTTAATTAATTCAGAAGCAACCCATGTTATCAAACATCAAACTGTATTGTAGAATTACTCTTATTGTATTTTTGATACCTACACCTTACCAAGTACTTCTGTTTCCTAAAACTAACCAAGTTCTTCTATTTCCTATCCCTATGTAAGTAGTTTTGTTGCCTAAAACTAAGCAAGTACTTCTGTTGCCTAAACCAGTTTTGTTGCACAAGTACACCTAAAAACTAAGTAAGCCAATACTGGAAATTTATTTTGAAAAGACACAGTACATATAATGAGCAGAAATTGACACGTTGTCTCAGACATCTCCAAAACTGACACAAGAGGAGTACTGGGAGCTCCAGAGTCTGAAGCGCAGTGGGCCTACGCTAAATTTATAATACTATGCCTTGAAATACAATTGTTTTGGAGTCTTTCTTGCACCTTGCAACACTGCGCCCACTCATATTTTACTACACCTGCCAATGGTGACTGTATAAACTGTCGGGTAAATTGCCAGAAATGTATCTGCAGGGGTGAGGTTGGGTGAGGGAGGACATGATGTGAATTGGAATTCGAGCTGCAACAACAGCAACCTGGTGGGAGGGGGCTTCTCAGTGAGATCCCATCATGCCGAGGATTACTGGAGTTAAATTCTTCCGCACACTGAAAATAATGAATGGGAGATAATGGAGAATACCGGGGCATACTCTAGCTGAAGGGCTGAGACTTGAGACGGTGGTGGAGCTGATAGATTGAGGTGGAACCGATGAACCGAGGAGTGGAGGTGCAGATGGAGGGATGCCCGCTGTCCCGGCAAGAATGAGAGGCGCCCTGCTGAGTGTGTTTTCACAACCAGCTTGTTTGTTTTATTTATTTGTTTATTTGTTTGTTCACTCTTGTCTTTTTATTTGCTTCCCCTTCCTCCCTCTGATTTAAAATCATTGTATTAGTCTGTCTGTGCGTCTCCTCTTCATTCTCTCTCTGTCTCTGACTTTTACATCATTTTTTTAATTTTTACACTTTTACATTCAATTTGTATTCAATGATGTATTCATTTTTTTTACAGACTTTATTTTTAGTACAACAATAACTGAGTCATTCTTAATTGCAGAGGTTAAGGAGTTTTTTTGGAGGGTTTGCCCAATCCCAGACAATAAAGTAGATACCTTTTCATGGTCAAGAAAATGACATTTGCATATCATGTCTTTGCATGTGAACATTTTAAAAAAAAAATAAAAAAAAAAAATACCCCAGACCTTGCTGCTAAAGAACACACTGCTGGAAGAAGCTCTGTTTCTGAGTTTCCAGTGGACGTCTGAAACACAAACAAAGACAGAAAAGAAAAGCGGTAGAGACAGATTAAGGGCTATGTTTCATTTATCCATGGCTTTCAGGGTGAGAGTCATAAATGTTGAGAGCTGTAAAAAGAGAAAGAGAGACCGCAACAGAAAGAGAGAGGTGAAAAAAAGGTAATTTTGACTCCCCAGCAGCCGCCAGCCTCAAACAATGACAGTAGTGAAGTAGCCTTACACATCTCTGCCAGCGGCAGCGACCTGTCAATCACAGTAAGCCCCGCACTAAAGCATACTCTGCTTTATCGTCTATTTGACTCTAAATCGACCATCATTTACTAAATGAACATCATGCTGTTTTGAAGAAGACTTGAAACTAGAGATTGAGACCATAAAATAAATCAAGGGAGTTGCCCACTGCTGGTCAGTAGAGAGAATTCAAGTTTTAACAGACTTACACATTGGCTTCACTTGGCAGATCCGGAGGTTGCTGTCTGTATATAACTAGTGCTGTGCCTGTTGACAACATGCCAGTTCTAAACGGGCTGAATGTTTGTGCCTGTAGTGTTGCTGCCTGCAGTATTCTGGGGAATCTCTCATACAAATAACTTTAAACTCAGCACTGCGCTTCAATTGCTCCTGAGCAATACCCCTGCCAGTTCCGTCACCCACGCAAGTCACAGCTACGGTCAGAAACGCCGGTGAAATACACTTCGGTTCACCTGAAAAAAAAACGCAGGAGGCCGGACTTTAGTGTCGCAACTGCCTCGGGCCACAACTAAAATGACCCCTAACCGCTATAGATTCATTATGATGTTTACAAATCATAATATTAACTGATGTTACTATTCTCTTCTATTCTTACAAAAGAACCTCAAAGTACAAAATGATGATCAAATATGTTCATAAACATTGGTTAAATAAATTTAGTTGAGGTAATGCCCACTAGTGGCTTGTTTTGAGATAACTACCTTTGTAATAAAGTAGAACATGGAATTAATAAGTGGAGGTGTGTTGGTTATTAATTACGTTTTAAATACGTGTGTTATTAGTTAGTAACAAAACTCATATTCCTATGTGAAATACGCATCGGTTCAATTTGCTATGGAAATCTCCTCGTGTTGCCTCCAGGGAACATGCTGGACTCTGAAGCCCCGCCCCCGCTGTTGGTTATTTAAAGTTGATTAATATTATTATATGTAGTATCATTTGGCAGGGCACTCCCTCGGGTCCCCAGCAATACACCCACTAAGTGTAAAGAAGATCAGATGAACGGTTGTCGGGATGGTAAGGACACACCCACGACTACATCAGTGGTAGAGTAGGGTCGTCCTTCAAACAGAGGATCGGCGGTTCGAGCCCCTGCTCCGCAAGTCCATGTTGATGTGACCTTGAGCAAGACACTTAACCCCAAATTGCTCCAGCAGGCTATTCCTGATTTGTATGAATGGGTGTGAATGATTAGATAGTCATGATGGACAGGTGGAACCTTGCATGGTAGCCTCTGTCATCAGTGTATGAATGGATGTAAATGGATGAATGATGATGTGTAGTGTTAAAGTGCTTTGAGTGATCATAGGACTAGAAAAGTACAAGTGCATTACCATTTACACAGGCAGACAGATTCTTTTAGTTAAAGTGTGCAGATTCTCTCTCTCTCTCTCTCTCTCTTATTAAAAGTCTCTTATTACTGAGCGACGTGTTCCAGATTAAGATTTTTGTGTTTTTTCCATTTTTCTACTGATCCATGAAGCTTTAACAGAGGTCGGCCGACACCTCACACCGCCACATCTACATGCGAGATGAAAACACACATATTGAAAGACGCTCAGATCGAATCAGGCTTTGATTCATAAAACTGAGTACTTTAGTTGCCTCATCCTAACCAAATAGGTTTATAGGGGGGGTTACTCTTCCCCGGCTTTTTACTCCCTATTTGATCTTTTAGTTCTCATTTTAAAGTCTTTAGCTCACTCTTCTCTTCTAATCTCTTTCTTCTCCTTTTTTGCAGTTTCTCATCTCTCTTTATTCTCCATTCTCTCCTTCACCAATCGCACTGGCTCCTCTCCTACCTCCCCCTTATCTCCCTTCTTCCCCCGCACCATTGTCCTCTCCTCTGCTCTCGGGGTGGGAGATAAACCCACAGAGTGATAATCTCTAGCTAAATAGGCAGCTGATCCCTTTAAAAAGCCATGCTACGGAGGGGAGGAGAGTGTTTACATGGCCTCCAGCAAATGTGCTGCACCACTGGGAAATTAATTAGCCGGCCCAACTCTCAGATGCTTCCAATTCTCCCCATTTCCCCCTCTCTCCAAGTTATCTCTGAAATTCTCTCTCCCTCTCTCTCTCTGTCACTTGGTTTCCATCAAAGATTTTTTTTTAATTATGATGTAGCAAACAGCGAGGAAATTGCAAATTTCAAAGCTGAGGGAAAGTTTAACGCGCTCTTGAAGATGCATTTATTCATTATTAAAATAAATAATGCGATAAACAGTGATTGAAATGCATGTGTTGAAAAATGAACCACAGGTTTGGCACAGTCTGTCCATTTGTTCCATAACTAACCGAAAAGTGGCTTTGGAGCTTTTTGAAAAGTTTCCGTGAGATATTTCCAAAACACTCTTTTCAGATGAGCAGTATTGAAATCTTAAAGAGTGTGTTTTCATCGGTTTTTTTTCTTCAAATGGGAGCATGAAATAAGGCTGTTTCCAGACTCAAAAGAATAAAACCGTACCAAGATATTAATCGATTCTCAAATAACACTCTACTTTTCATGTTATTTTTCTTTTCTATTGATTTGTTTGTTAGGATTGTAGTGTAGTAGGAGTTTTTAGGGTAGAGATGTGTCTGAAGAGTAAACACTCTTGGCTGTTTCCTTTGCAGTTGGGACTTTAAAATGGCAGCAATATGAATTCAATACTCATCAATACTGCTCTGTCTCTGTCTGCCCCCAAATGTCAGCTGTGGATGTGTTGAGATGTGAGAGCACAGTGCATGGAGAAACTACTGATGGGGAAAAAAACTGATGTTGTGGTGCAATGTGTGTATTCTGTGAGTGTAACCCAAAGGGAACTGGTCACTGAGTGTGTGTGTATTTGTTTGTTTGTTTGTGTGTGTGTCAGTGTTCAATCATAACCAGCTCGGCAGAAAAATAGTGTTAGCATTGCATGTTTCTGCAAAACCACGAATACGTTGAATTAACGTTTTTGTGTTCATTCAGAGCAAATGACGTATTGGACTTCACTACTGACAGTTATGCGGTACAATGACTAGAAAAATAAGTAAGAAAGTCCTTTAAGGGCAGGTGAGAGGGGTTGAACAAACACAGGACTGTCAGCAAGGAAAACACTGTTCGTGAGAAAAACAAAAAGTAAATGTGGACTCTATGCTTGTAATATATAACGTTGTTTGCAGTGTGAAGCGGCTGGGATGAGGGTAAGTACCTCCATGTCTGAGGCCATGGTTCTCTGCCGGAAACGGTGGACTGGACCCTCTGGGTTGGGAGTTCAAGTATCTTGGGTTATTGTACACGAGTTAAGGTGAAATGGATCGGAGATGGTGCTGCCTCAGCAGTGCTGCGGACGTTGTATTGGACCATTGTGGTGAAGAGGGATTTACAGGTTCATCTCCGTTCTGACCCTCACCTATGGTCATGAATTTAAGGTAGTGACAGAAAAAAAGCATTGGAGGTCGACTCACGTGACTATTAGTTTCACCACATCAGTCGTGAAGTCATGTGCCTCGTTGGTATGGTTAGTTAAGTGGGTGGTGTGATTTGCTAACTACCACCATGTTTGTTTACTTAAGCTAAGTGGTTTCGTTGCCTAAACCTAACCTCCGCTTAAAAAACCTGAAAGCTAATTCTGAAAGGACACTGTTCATGTAAAGCCCGTATAATGACATGCCCTCCAAACATATTGAAAACTTACTCTAGAAAGGTTCCTAGTGCTTCGATCTCCGATGCATAGGGGCCCTGACCAAGCGACGGTATTTGGAGTGAAAATGTTTTGCGCAGAAACATACAATGCCAGCATTTTTTGTTGGGACCGTGTTGTATATCACCACGCAGCAGGTTTAGTAATGTTCTGAAAATCTGACATATTGTTGGTTGACTTTTCTGCTCAGGGCCCATGAGAGCAGGGTATTTTTCATTTTCAAGTTTGAGCTCCCTGTTGGACGCAGCTGGGAAGTCTTACAATGATTTGTTTGGCTCAAATTGTCTCGAGGCTGCTGGACACAAAAGGTTATTTTGTCCTTCCAGCCAGCTGTCCATCATAAATGAGTGCTTTCAAGCTTTTACCATTCACAAATCCCCTGTAGTTCAAAGGTGTTGTTTGTGTGGGTGTTTGTGTGAATTATATGGCTAAATATTCTGATAAAGTTTTTAAATACACATAGTAGAGATGTGATTATGACTATCTGTAGACAAACTATTTACACCGTACGTTATTAAAACACAGTTGTGGAGGCAAAATTACTGCAGTGGTCTGGTAAGACATTATTTCAGAAATGACTGAACAAACCCCAAATATGATTCAACACTCAAATAGATTTATTTTCATCTGAATGATATAGACGTCCAGATGTGCGAGACTTTTTACACAGACTTGCAGGTACACACAGATGAACACTTAAGGCAACATGTATTTTGTATTCAACATTATAAATAAAATTTGATCACTTTGTTTTTAGAGTCTTCTGCCATGTTGACCTGAGGGGAACCAGAGGATGGGTGCTACACTTACAATATTGTAATGTAGCTCCCCCAGTTGTCACTTTTGAAAAAAATTAAAAATACATGAGGAAAGTTATGCTGCAGTTCCTCATGTATCAATGCACACATCATCTCTCTTAATGGGGAGAAGCACTTCTGGTTCCTGCTGCGATGGGGTCACTGCAGGTATTTAATAAACTCAAATGTCTCAAAAACACTGTTAGAAGAAAATAACGTAATTCAAATATTTCTCATTAATCATGTATTATTTCCCTCACCCACATACAGCGGGTAAAATAAGTATTGAACACGTCACCGTTTTTCTCAGCAAATACATTTCTAAAGGTGCTATTGACATGAAATTTTCACCAGATGTCGGTAACAACCCAAGTAATCCATACATACAAAACCAAACAAATAAGTTCAGAAATTAAGTTATGTGTAATAAAATGGAATGACACAGGGAAAAAGTATTGAACACATGAAAAAAGGGAGGTGCAAAAAGGCATGGAAAGCCAAGACACCAGCTGAAATCTATCAGTAATTAGAAAGCAATCCTGCCCCTTGTCAGTGCAAATCAATATCAGCTGGTTCAGTCCCAACTGATGGCCTATAAAAAGGTGTCTCATTACCAAGGTGTCACACAAGAAACATCTCATGATGGGTAAAAGCAAAGAGCTCTCTCAAGACCTTTGCAACCTTATTGTTGCAAAATATACTGATGGCATTGGTTACAGAAGGATTTCTAAACTTCTGAATGTTCCAGTTAGCACTGTTGGGGCCATAATCCGGAAGTGGAAAGAACATAATTTCACCATAAACCGGCCACGACCAGGTGCTCCTCGCAAGATTTCTGACAGAGGAGTGAAAAGAATTATCATAAGAGTTGTCCAAGAGCCAAGGACCACTTGTGGAGAGCTTCAGAAAGACCTGGAATTAGCAGGTACAATTGTTTCAAAGAAAACAATAAGTAATGCACTCAACCGCCGTGGCCTGTATGCACGCTCACCACGCAAGACTCCATTGCTGAAGAAAAAGCATGTTGAAGCTTGTTTAAAGTTTGCTGCACAACATTTAGACAAGCCTGTGAAATACTGGGAGAATATAGTCTGGTCAGATGAGACCAAAATTGAACTCTTTGGATGCCATAATACACACCATTTTTGGAGGTCAAATGGCACTGCACATCACCCCAAAAACACCATACCAACAGTGAAGTTTGGAGGTGGGAACATCATGGTGTGGGGCTGTTTTTCAGCATACGGCACTGGCAAACTTCATATAATTGAAGGAAGGATGAATGGAAAAATGTACCGAGACATTCTTGATAAAAATCTGCTGCCATCTACCAGAATGATGAAGATGAAACGAGGGTGGACATTTCAGGCAATGATCCCAAACACACAGCCAAGGAAACTCTCAATTGGTTTGAGAGAAAGAAAATAAAGCTGCTAGAATGGCCCAGCCAATCACCTGACTTGAATCCAATAGAAAATCTATGGAAAGAACTAAAGATCAGAGTTCATAGAAGAGGCCCACGGAACCTTCAAGATTTGAAGACTGTTTGTGTGGAAGAATGGGCCAAAACACACCTGAGCAATGCATGCGACTAGTTTCTCCATACAGGAGGCGTCTTGAAGCGGTCATTAGCAACAAAGGCTTTTGTACGAAGTATTAAGTAAATTTCAGTAAGCGTGTTCAATACTTTTTCCCTGTGTCATTCCATTTTATTACACAAAACTTAATTTCTGAGCTTATTTGTTTTGTTTTCTTTGTATGTATGGATTACTTGGGTTGTTACCAACATATGGTGAAAATGTCATGTCAATAGCACCTTTAGAAATATATTTACTGAGAAAAATGGTGACGTGTTCAATACTTATTTTACCCACTGTGTGTGTGTGCTCTTCCAAGCAGAGGCCCACTCAAGCCGGTTCTATATGGGCTACTGTGGCTAGTCCTTCAATCAGAGGATCTAGCCACACTCGTCCATGTGAATGGGTGAATGATGGCATGTTGTGTTGAAATGCTTTGACTGGTCGGAAGACTAGAAAAGTGCTCTACTAGTACAAGTCCATTCATCCATCCATCCATCCATACAGCCCAAGTCCGGCCCGGATCAAATCAGCGTGTTGGGGCCCGATGACTATCAGTCCTCCAAACAAAGCATTGGCCCTCAAGCGTTCTTATACTTTGTCACATAGGTGTCTGCAATCAGACGCATCAAAAAAGGGGGAAACTGCAGTCAGCTCCAAAACTCTATCGGTGTGTTTGCGCTGTAATAGAAGCACCAGACGTTTTGTGAATCGTATCTTGATGACGAGGCAGCTAGCAGTTGCAAGTGATTTTCATTTCATGTTGCTATTAGCGGCCTCAGTCCATTCTTAGTGAATTGGTCCCTGAGATTTTGGACAGTGCACATACAGCCACAGAGGAGATGCTGCACAACAAGAATATTTTGTCTTAGGGGTTTAAATCAATTTTAACTGTCCATACTAACCATTCATTGCCACTCTATCTTTGCTAGTTTGTCCAGTGTGCATACTTGTGTAAGATCCACTCAGGTTGCATGATTTTTGTAACCATGAACATCGGTGCCAATCATCCACTGACTTTAGCTCTTACTATCACTATTGCAGATTAAAGAGTGAACATGAAAGAGGAGGAACAGAGTGAAGGAGAGCAGGGAGCGAGAGAAGCACCGCTGTGTGAACAGCTGGAGTGTCGTGTGTTCAATTTACCCTCCACTTAATCTTTTCCTCCTCCGCCTCTCCCCACGGCTCCGACACACCTCTTTAACCCCCTGCTCTGAGTGTGTGTTTATGTCATTACATACCTCCATGTTTGTGTTTGGCATCCTCACCTGTCCTGTACCTGTCACTACAGTGTCAACTTCTTTTAGGAAATGAAAGATGTTTTTGAAAAATGTAGTTATATATTTATGAACCAATTCAACAGCAAACGCATCTCAATTCTAAGAGAAACAGTGCAAGAACGAATTAATATGTATTGAATTGGTGTATTTCTATCTGTGGAATTAGTTTAATATCTTTTGTTGATAACAAAAATATTAGCCTTAAGGTCATCAATCAATCAATCAATGTCGTAATTATTTTAAAACTGTAACTCCACAATATGATTATTGATCGAATGATATATTTGGTCTCACAGAATAGTATCCTGACAAACAAAATAAAGATTACAGTGACAAAAAACATAAAGACAACATCTGGGGATGTAAAGCAGTTGAACTTAAAGCTGATGGTAAGTGACCTCAATTTATCCTCATACAACGTTTGTATGAAATCCTACTAAAAGATACTCCTTATTTTTCTTTGAAGGCCTGCAACGTGTTATTTTCCGCTCATTTCAGGCATACGGTCTTTTCACAATTAATTTCAGACTTCACAGGAAACTAGGTTACGTTTAGGAATAGTTTGTTATTTGGGTTAAAATAACCCTTGAACTACAGTAGCCAAGTTATGTGACAAAAATATCAACATTGACTGTTAATTTCACATGCAGAACGGACAGTGGTCTCCTGGCTGAAAGATGGCGGTTTGTTGGACCCAATGTGTGCTTTAGCAGTCTTTATAGGTTACTAAAAGACTAAAGATTAAGTAAATAAAATACCAAAAAAAATTACAAAGCTACAAAGCATTATCTTTTCTTAGGTGTTACCAATGCTGGATGAGACGCAATGGACATTATAAATTATACCGTTATGAAAAGGTATATCATTAAACCTGACCATAGAGGATAAGCGATAGCCAGTCTCCAGAGTGTAGAGTTGAGTGTGGGTTTATTACTGTAAAAACATAGATGAAAAAGATGATTGTTTAACTTTGATTTTCAGTGGAATTCACAGAACGTGAATATCTGTGTCAGCCTTGGAGTAAAAAGGTTTGAATGACAAAGATCCTCAATGAACATTTTTGTATTGTTTGTTTTTATTTCGTCCTCGATGTGAAATAGTCCTTAATATAACAGCAGCTTCAGTACAATAAACACACATCAGCCTTCAGTAACGTCTCAGTGAATCACTGCAGACAGACAGACAGACAGACAGACAGACAGACAGAAAAAGAAACCACTTACCCATTTCAGTGATTGAGTTGTGTTGGAGCTGCTGAGTTGAAACAGCTGACTGCCTTTCTGTTGATAGTCTGAGCGCACACACACACACACACACACACACACACACACACACACACACACACACACACACACTGTGGCAACC
>NW_026554372.1:0-769 GCF_027596085.1 Anoplopoma fimbria | reverse complement strand
CGACTATATCCTTCGCTTTGGGATTTAAGTGACAAATAGCAGCTTTTTGGCAGTAATGTCGCGTAAACTGTGTATTAATGAACATTATCGAAGTTTCGAGACTATATCCTGCAGAAATGTGTTTTAGGAGGCTTAAAGTGATACATAGCAGCTTTTGGCGGTAATGTCGCATAAACTGGAGGTAACTGTGTATTATTGAACATTACCCAAATTTCAGTAAATGTCCAGCAGAAATGTGTTATAGTGGTAAACAGTTTTTGACGGTAATATGGCGTAAACTGTGTATTAATGAACATTATCGAGTTTCGAGACTATATCCTGCAGAAATGTGTTTTAGGAGGCTTAAAGTGATAAATAGCA
Organism: Anoplopoma fimbria; assembly: GCF_027596085.1. NCBI lineage: Eukaryota > Metazoa > Chordata > Actinopteri > Perciformes > Anoplopomatidae > Anoplopoma > Anoplopoma fimbria. The sequence goes on along the minus strand of NW_026554372.1, from coordinate 409 downwards.
GCTTTTGGCAGTAATGTCGCGTAAACTGGAGGTAAACTGTGTATTAATGAACATTATCGAGTTTCCGAGACTATATCCTGCAGAAATGTGTTTAGGAGGCTTAAAGTGATAAATACCAGCTTTTGGCAGTAATGTCGCGTAAACTGGAGGTAAACTGTGTATTAATGAACATTATCGAGTTTCGAGACTATATCCTGCAGAAATGTGTTTTAGGAGGCTTAAAGTGATAAATAGCAGCTTTTGGCAGTAATGTCGCGTAAACTGGAGGTAAACTGTGTATTAATGAACATTATCGAGTTTCGAGACTATATCCTTCGTTTTGGGCTTAAATTGACAAATAGCAACTTTTGGCAGTAATGTCGCGTAAACTGCAGGTAAACCGTATTAATGAACATTATCGAAGTTTCGA
>NW_026554371.1:0-3561 GCF_027596085.1 Anoplopoma fimbria | reverse complement strand
AGTTTCTTGGACTCCACCTTGAGTGGGAGATCCCTTGATAAGAGCCATACCTTCTGGCCCGGTGTGTACTTGGGAGCTGGGAGCGGCGGCGGTCAGCCTGCCTTTGTCTTTTCTGACAGGAAACCATACTTTACATGAGTTTCTTCAAGTAAAGGCCTCTGGACTCATAACAACAAGTTTCCTTCTGTTTTCATGAAAACATGATACTTTCATCACTTTTAGATGCATTTCCGGCTTTTTTGTTCACAAAAGTCGTTTCAGCCTGAAAATACCCCAAAAGTGTATTTTCTGAAACCATAGTTCACGTGAGTTTCTTCAAGTAAGGGCCTCTGGACTCATAATAACAAGTTTCCTTATGTTTTCATGAAAACATGATACTTTCATCACTTTTAGATGCATTTACAGCTTTTCTGCTGCAAAAAGACGTTTCAGCCTTGAAATACCCCAAAAGTGTTTTTTCTGACAGGAATTCATACTTTACATGAGTTTCTTCAAGTAAAGGCCTCAGGACTAATATCAACTAGTTTCCTTGTGTTTTTTCATGAAAACATGATACTTTCATCACTTTTAGATGCATTTACAGCTTTTCTGCTGCAAAAAGACGTTTCAGCCTTAAAATACCCCAAAAGTGTATTTTCTGCGACGAAACCATAGTTTACGTGAGTTTCTTCAAGTAAGGGCCTCTGGACTCATAATAACAAGTTTCCTTATGTTTTCATGAAAACATGATACTTTCATCACTTTTAGATGCATTTACAGCTTTTCTGCTGCAAAAAGACGTTTCAGCCTTAAAATACCCCAAAAGTGTCTTTTCTGACAGGAAACCATACTTTACATGAGTTTCTTCAAGTAAGGGCCTCTGGACTCATAATAACAAGTTTCCTTGTGTTTTCATGAAAACATGATACTTTCATCACTTTTAGATGCATTTACAGCTTTTCTGCTGCAAAAAGACGTTTCAGCCTTAAAATACCCCAAAAGTGTCTTTTCTGACAGGAAACCATACTTTACATGAGTTTCTTCAAGTAAGGGCCTCTGGACTCATAATAACAAGTTTCCTTGTGTTTTCATGAAAACATGATACTTTCATCACTTTTAGATGCATTTACAGCTTTTCTGCTGCAAAAAGACGTTTCAGCCTTAAAATACCCCAAAAGTGTCTTTTCTGACAGGAAACCATACTTTACATGAGTTTCTTCAAGTAAAGGCCTCTGGACTCATAATCAACAAGTTTCCTTATGTTTTCATGAAAACATGATACTTTCATCACTTTTAGATGATTTTCAGCGTTTTTTTGCGTTTTTTTTGTTCAAAAAGCGTTTCAGCCTGAAAATTGTCTTTTCTGCTACACTTCAAAAGGCCTCTGGACTCATAATAACAAGTTTCATGAAAACATGATACTTTCATCACTTTTAGATGCATTTACAGCTTTTCTGCTGCAAAAAGACGTTTCAGCCTTAAAATACCCCAAAAGTGTATTTTCTGCGACGAAACCATAGTTTACGTGAGTTTCTTCAAGTAAGGGCCTCTGGACTCATAATAACAAGTTTCCTTATGTTTTCATGAAAACATGATACTTTCATCACTTTTAGATGCATTTACAGCTTTTCTGCTGCAAAAAGACGTTTCAGCCTTAAAATACCCCAAAAGTGTCTTTTCTGACAGGAATTCATACTTTACATGAGTTTCTTCAAGTAAAGGCCTCAGGACTAATATCAACTAGTTTCCTTGTGTTTTCATGAAAACATGATACTTTCATCACTTTTAGATGCATTTACAGCTTTTCTGCTGCAAAAAGACGTTTCAGCCTGAAAATACCCCAAAAGTGTATTTTCTGCGACGAAACCATAGTTTACGTGAGTTTCTTCAAGTAAGTAAAGGCCTCTGGACTCACAATAACAAGTTTCCTTATGTTTTCAAGGGCCTCTGGACTCAGCAATAACAAGTTTCCTTATGTTTTCATGAAAACATGATACTTTCATCACTTTTAGATGCATTTACAGCTTTTCTGCTGCAAAAAGACGTTTCAGCCTTAAAATACCCCAAAAGTGTATTTTCTGACAGGAAACCATACTTTACATGAGTTTCTTCAAGTAAGGGCCTCTGGACTCATAATAACAAGTTTCCTTATGTTTTCATGAAAACATGATACTTTCATCACTTTTAGATGCATTTACAGCTTTTCTGCTGCAAAAAGACGTTTCAGCCTTAAAATACCCCAAAACTGTCTTTTCTGACAGGAAACCATACTTTACATGAGTTTCTTCAAGTAAGGGCCTCTGGACTCATAATAACAAGTTTCCTTATGTTTTCATGAAAACATGATACTTTCATCACTTTTAGATGCATTTCCGTTTTTTTTGCTCACAAAAGTTGCATTTCCGGCTTTTTTGTTCCAAAAGTCGTTTCAGCCTGAAAATACCCCAAAAGTGTATTTTCTGCGACGAAACCATAGTTCACGTGAGTTTCTTCAAGTAAGGGCCTCTGGACTCACAATAACAAGTTTCCTTATGTTTTCATGAAAACATGATACTTTCATCACTTTTAGATGCATTTACAGCTTTTCTGCTGCAAAAAGACGTTTCAGCCTTAAAATGCCCCAAAAGTGTCTTTTCTGACAGGAATTCATACTTTACATGACTTTCTTCAAGTAAAGGCCTCAGGACTCATAATAACAAGTTTCCTTATGTTTTCATGAAAACATGATACTTTCATCACTTTTAGATGCATTTACAGCTTTTCTGCTGCAAAAAGACGTTTCAGCCTTAAAATACCCCAAAAGTGTCTTTTCTGACAGGAAACCATACTTTACATGAGTTTCTTCAAGTAAAGGCCTCAGGACTGATATCAACTAGTTTCCTTGTGTTTTCATGAAAACATGATACTTTCATCACTTTTAGATGCATTTACAGCTTTTTTGCTCACAAAAGTCGTTTCAGCCTGAAAATACCCCAAAAGTGTATTTTCTGACAGGAAACCATAGTTCACGTGAGTTTCTTCAAGTAAGGGCCTCTGGACTCATAATAACAAGTTTCCTTATGTTTTCATGAAAACATGATACTTTCATCACTTTTAGATGCATTTACAGCTTTTCTGCTGCAAAAAGACGTTTCAGCCTTAAAATGCCCCAAAAGTGTCTTTTCTGACAGGAAACCATACTTTACATGAGTTTCTTCAAGTAAAGGCCTCAGGACTGATATCAACTAGTTTCCTTGTGTTTTCATGAAAACATGATACTTTCATCACTTTTAGATGCATTTACAGCTTTTTTGCTCAAAAAGTCGTTTCAGCCTTAAAATACCCCAAAAGTGTATTTTCTGACAGGAAACCATAGTTCACGTGAGTTTCTTCAAGTAAGGGCCTCTGGACTCATAATAACAAGTTTCCTTGTGTTTTCATGAAAACATGATACTTTCATCACTTTTAGATGCATTTACAGCTTTTCTGCTGCAAAAAGACGTTTCAGCCTTAAAATACCCCAAAACTGTCTTTTCTGACAGGAAACCATACTTTACATGAGTTTCTTCAAGTAAAGGCCTCAGGACTGATATCAACTAGTTT
>NW_026554370.1:0-1490 GCF_027596085.1 Anoplopoma fimbria | reverse complement strand
ATAATAAAAAGTTTGCAATCTTTACTTTGTCTGGAAGCTTTATTATTTCTACATTATACATCAATCAAAACAAGCTCTACACATTATGATAGTAATGATTAGCAGAATGAAACCACCAACACAAGAAATGATCTTATTAGAACTGTCAATGCTCTCAGATGGAGCTCCTATATTATAATAATAATAGTCAATAATAATACAATAATAATAACAACAACATAAGAGGATATATGCTGCTGTGGACCATGAAGCTCCTGCTGTCCAGCTGCTCCTCTGAAGTCCACATGTGGTCCACACAGCTGAGGAGACGAGGACAGATGTGCAACATCACCATCTACTTACTAAGTTACTGTTGTTATCTTATTTGATCACTATTACCCTCTATATGCTCATGTTTTCTCACATTTCAACAACTTTGCCTTGAGTGGGGATCGATCCAGCGACCTTGTGCTCGGCAGCAGAGTAAGACTGAACGCGCTAGTCCTCATGAGTGCTGTCACACTTACATTCATACGGTATTCTAAGGTTAGATCTACTAATCATCACACTGAGAGGAGGAACGACAGTGTAGGCAGGTGACAGTCATGCTTCTCTACAGATGTACATTCGTCTCTCAGTGAAAACCAGAGTCGATGAAATATAGTGTAGTGCTAGTATGTGAAGCTATTATCTGAGCTCTCACTTACATGCTGATTGGACGGCAGAAGCAGTGATAGCCTGATTGGCTCAGACATTGAGACAGAAATTGGCACAATTGGCACATTGGCACAGAGAAGAACGAGCTCCCGAGGCGACCGTTCATTCTTCTCTGTGGGGGAGAGGAGGAGGAGGGGGGGCATCTAGAGCACAAGGTCGCCGGTTCGATCCCCACTGACGGCGAAGAAGAGGAAGGTTGTTACAATGTGACAAAACAGTGGAGATCTAGAGCATCTAGAGGGTAATAGTGATGAAATATAAGATAACCATAAGATATCTCCCCCACAGAAGAAGGATCCACAGCCTCTCCACTGCTCCGTGCTGGTCTTCTGTGTGGTTCCAGTCTCAGGTTCCAGTGCTGTAGTGTGACAATCTACAGCAGAGAACACATGTCCTCCAACATGTACAGCAGAGAACACATGTCCTCCAACATCTACAGCAGAGAACACATGTCCTCCAACATCTACAGCAGAGAACACATGTCCTCCAACATGTACAGCAGAGAACACATGTCCTCCAACATCTACAGCAGAGAACACATGTCCTCCAACATCTACAGCAGAGAACACATGTCCTCCAACATGTACAGCAGAGAACACATGTCCTCAGAGCTCCAACATCTACAGCAGAGAACACATGTCCTCCAACATGTACAGCAGAGAACACATGTCCTCCAACATGTACAGCAGAGAACACTTGTCCTCCAACATGTACAGCAGAGAACACGTGTCCTCCAACATGTACAGCAGAGAACACATGTCCTCCAACATGTACAGCAGAGAACACATGTCCTC
>NW_026554369.1:0-35359 GCF_027596085.1 Anoplopoma fimbria | reverse complement strand
AAAAAGCAGCAGCGCCCTCTGCTTTTTGTAAAGAGGAGTGAAAAAAGCTTACAGCACCTGGTATTCCCAGGCGGTCTCCCATCCAAGTACTGACCAGGCCCGACCCTGCTTAGCTTCCGAGATCAGACGAGATCGGGCGTGTTCAGGGTGGTATGGCCGTAAGCAAATATTGTGCCTACCAAAGGGCCTTTTAAAGATACTATATCACCACGCTTTGCTCTTTCGTCTATACAGGGAGCGCCTGCAGATTGCCAGACACACTCACAGCTTTTAAATGTCAAATCAGAATGTACAAAGTGGCTATAAGGATCACAAATGTAGTGCAGTAAAAAGATTAATATTTACTGTTGAAATGTAGAATACGTTAGCATAAAATTGAAAAGAAAATGATCGATGAGCTTAGGAATGATGAAAGCCATCATTTAACTGGATTTGTGTCATTTCTATACCGGCAAGTCATGATCTAGCTATTTCCTTCCCACCCTGTCGGTGTCCACTGAAAAAGCAGCAGCGCCCTCTGCTTTTTGTAAAGAGGAGTGAAAAAAGCTTACAGCACCTGGTATTCCCAGGCGGTCTCCCATCCAAGTACTGACCAGGCCCGACCCTGCTTAAAATTGAAAAAGAAAATGATCGATGAGCTTAGGAATGATGAAAGCCATCATTTAACTGGATTTGTGTCATTTCTATACCGGCAAGTCATGATCTAGCTATTTCCTTCCCACCCTGTCGGTGTCCACTGAAAAAGCAGCAGCGCCCTCTGCTTTTTGTAAAGAGGAGTGAAAAAAGCTTACAGCACCTGGTATTCCCAGGCGGTCTCCCATCCAAGTACTGACCAGGCCCGACCCTGCTTAGCTTCCGAGATCAGACGAGATCGGGCGTGTTCAGGGTGGTATGGCCGTAAGCAAATATTGTGCCTACCAAAGGGCCTTTTAAAGATACTATATCACCACGCTTTGCTCTTTCGTCTATACAGGGAGCGCCTGCAGATTTCCAGACACACTCACAGCTTTTAAATGTCAAATCAGAATGTACAAAGTGGCTATAAGGATCACAAATGTAGTGCAGTAAAAATATTAATATTTACTGTTGAAATGTAGAATACGTTAGCATAAAATTGAAAAGAAAATGATCGATGAGCTTAGGAATGATGAAAGCCATCATTTAACTGGATTTGTGTCATTTCTATACCGGCAAGTCATGATCTAGCTATTTCCTTCCCACCCTGTCGGTGTCCACTGAAAAAGCAGCAGCGCCCTCTGCTTTTGTAAAGAGGAGTGAAAAAAAGCTTACAGCACCTGGTATTCCCAGGCGGTCTCCCATCCAAGTACTGACCAGGCCCGACCCTGCTTAGCTTCCGAGATCAGACGAGATCGGGCGTGTTCAGGGTGGTATGGCCGTAAGCAAATATTGTGCCTACCAAAGGGCCTTTTAAAGATACTATATCACCACGCTTTGCTCTTTCGTCTATACAGGGAGCGCCTGCAGATTTCCAGACACACTCACAGCTTTTAAATGTCAAATCAGAATGTACAAAGTGGCTATAAGGATCACAAATGTAGTGCAGTAAAAATATTAATATTTACTGTTGAAATGTAGAATACGTTAGCATAAAATTGAAAAGAAAATGATCGATGAGCTTAGGAATGATGAAAGCCATCATTTAACTGGATTTGTGTCATTTCTATACCGGCAAGTCATGATCTAGCTATTTCCTTCCCACCCTGTCGGTGTCCACTGAAAAAGCAGCAGCGCCCTCTGCTTTTTGTAAAGAGGAGTGAAAAAAGCTTACAGCACCTGGTATTCCCAGGCGGTCTCCCATCCAAGTACTGACCAGGCCCGACCCTGCTTAGCTTCCGAGATCAGACGAGATCGGGCGTGTTCAGGGTGGTATGGCCGTAAGCAAATATTGTGCCTACCAAAGGGCCTTTTAAAGATACTATATCACCACGCTTTGCTCTTTCGTCTATACAGGGAGCGCCTGCAGATTTCCAGACACACTCACAGCTTTTAAATGTCAAATCAGAATGTACAAAGTGGCTATAAGGATCACAAATGTAGTGCAGTAAAAATATTAATATTTACTGTTGAAATGTAGAATACGTTAGCATAAAATTGAAAAGAAAATGATCGATGAGCTTAGGAATGATGAAAGCCATCATTTAACTGGATTTGTGTCATTTCTATACCGGCAAGTCATGATCTAGCTATTTCCTTCCCACCCTGTCGGTGTCCACTGAAAAAGCAGCAGCGCCCTCTGCTTTTTGTAAAGAGGAGTGAAAAAAAGCTTACAGCACCTGGTATTCCCAGGCGGTCTCCCATCCAAGTACTGACCAGGCCCGACCCTGCTTAGCTTCCGAGATCAGACGAGATCGGGCGTGTTCAGGGTGGTATGGCCGTAAGCAAATATTGTGCCTACCAAAGGTCCTTTTAAAGATACTATATCACCACGCTTTGCTCTTTCGTCTATACAGGGAGCGCCTGCAGATTTCCAGACACACTCACAGCTTTTAAATGTCAAATCAGAATGTACAAAGTGGCTATAAGGATCACAAATGTAGTGCAGTAAAAATATTAATATTTACTGTTGAAATGTAGAATACGTTAGCATAAAATTGAAAAGAAAATGATCGATGAGCTTAGGAATGATGAAAGCCATCATTTAACTGGATTTGTGTCATTTCTATACCGGCAAGTCATGATCTAGCTATTTCCTTCCCACCCTGTCGGTGTCCACTGAAAAAGCAGCAGCGCCCTCTGCTTTTTGTAAAGAGGAGTGAAAAAAGCTTACAGCACCTGGTATTCCCAGGCGGTCTCCCATCCAAGTACTGACCAGGCCCGACCCTGCTTAGCTTCCGAGATCAGACGAGATCGGGCGTGTTCAGGGTGGTATGGCCGTAAGCAAATATTGTGCCTACCAAAGGGCCTTTTAAAGATACTATATCACCACGCTTTGCTCTTTCGTCTATACAGGGAGCGCCTGCAGATTTCCAGACACACTCACAGCTTTTAAATGTCAAATCAGAATGTACAAAGTGGCTATAAGGATCACAAATGTAGTGCAGTAAAAATATTAATATTTACTGTTGAAATGTAGAATACGTTAGCATAAAATTGAAAAGAAAATGATCGATGAGCTTAGGAATGATGAAAGCCATCATTTAACTGGATTTGTGTCATTTCTATACCGGCAAGTCATGATCTAGCTATTTCCTTCCCACCCTGTCGGTGTCCACTGAAAAAGCAGCAGCGCCCTCTGCTTTTTGTAAAGAGGAGTGAAAAAAGCTTACAGCACCTGGTATTCCCAGGCGGTCTCCCATCCAAGTACTGACCAGGCCCGACCCTGCTTAGCTTCCGAGATCAGACGAGATCGGGCGTGTTCAGGGTGGTATGGCCGTAAGCAAATATTGTGCCTACCAAAGGGCCTTTTAAAGATACTATATCACCACGCTTTGCTCTTTCGTCTATACAGGGAGCGCCTGCAGATTTCCAGACACACTCACAGCTTTTAAATGTCAAATCAGAATGTACAAAGTGGCTATAAGGATCACAAATGTAGTGCAGTAAAAATATTAATATTTACTGTTGAAATGTAGAATACGTTAGCATAAAATTGAAAAGAAAATGATCGATGAGCTTAGGAATGATGAAAGCCATCATTTAACTGGATTTGTGTCATTTCTATACCGGCAAGTCATGATCTAGCTATTTCCTTCCCACCCTGTCGGTGTCCACTGAAAAAGCAGCAGCGCCCTCTGCTTTTTGTAAAGAGGAGTGAAAAAAGCTTACAGCACCTGGTATTCCCAGGCGGTCTCCCATCCAAGTACTGACCAGGCCCGACCCTGCTTAGCTTCCGAGATCAGACGAGATCGGGCGTGTTCAGGGTGGTATGGCCGTAAGCAAATATTGTGCCTACCAAAGGGCCTTTTAAAGATACTATATCACCACGCTTTGCTCTTTCGTCTATACAGGGAGCGCCTGCAGATTTCCAGACACACTCACAGCTTTTAAATGTCAAATCAGAATGTACAAAGTGGCTATAAGGATCACAAATGTAGTGCAGTAAAAATATTAATATTTACTGTTGAAATGTAGAATACGTTAGCATAAAATTGAAAAGAAAATGATCGATGAGCTTAGGAATGATGAAAGCCATCATTTAACTGGATTTGTGTCATTTCTATACCGGCAAGTCATGATCTAGCTATTTCCTTCCCACCCTGTCGGTGTCCACTGAAAAAGCAGCAGCGCCCTCTGCTTTTTGTAAAGAGGAGTGAAAAAAGCTTACAGCACCTGGTATTCCCAGGCGGTCTCCCATCCAAGTACTGACCAGGCCCGACCCTGCTTAGCTTCCGAGATCAGACGAGATCGGGCGTGTTCAGGGTGGTATGGCCGTAAGCAAATATTGTGCCTACCAAAGGGCCTTTTAAAGATACTATATCACCACGCTTTGCTCTTTCGTCTATACAGGGAGCGCCTGCAGATTTCCAGACACACTCACAGCTTTTAAATGTCAAATCAGAATGTACAAAGTGGCTATAAGGATCACAAATGTAGTGCAGTAAAAATATTAATATTTACTGTTGAAATGTAGAATACGTTAGCATAAAATTGAAAAGAAAATGATCGATGAGCTTAGGAATGATGAAAGCCATCATTTAACTGGATTTGTGTCATTTCTATACCGGCAAGTCATGATCTAGCTATTTCCTTCCCACCCTGTCGGTGTCCACTGAAAAAGCAGCAGCGCCCTCTGCTTTTTGTAAAGAGGAGTGAAAAAAGCTTACAGCACCTGGTATTCCCAGGCGGTCTCCCATCCAAGTACTGACCAGGCCCGACCCTGCTTAGCTTCCGAGATCAGACGAGATCGGGCGTGTTCAGGGTGGTATGGCCGTAAGCAAATATTGTGCCTACCAAAGGGCCTTTTAAAGATACTATATCACCACGCTTTGCTCTTTCGTCTATACAGGGAGCGCCTGCAGATTTCCAGACACACTCACAGCTTTTAAATGTCAAATCAGAATGTACAAAGTGGCTATAAGGATCACAAATGTAGTGCAGTAAAAATATTAATATTTACTGTTGAAATGTAGAATACGTTAGCATAAAATTGAAAAGAAAATGATCGATGAGCTTAGGAATGATGAAAGCCATCATTTAACTGGATTTGTGTCATTTCTATACCGGCAAGTCATGATCTAGCTATTTCCTTCCCACCCTGTCGGTGTCCACTGAAAAAGCAGCAGCGCCCTCTGCTTTTTGTAAAGAGGAGTGAAAAAAGCTTACAGCACCTGGTATTCCCAGGCGGTCTCCCATCCAAGTACTGACCAGGCCCGACCCTGCTTAGCTTCCGAGATCAGACGAGATCGGGCGTGTTCAGGGTGGTATGGCCGTAAGCAAATATTGTGCCTACCAAAGGGCCTTTTAAAGATACTATATCACCACGCTTTGCTCTTTCGTCTATACAGGAGCGCCTGCAGATTTCCAGACACACTCACAGCTTTTAAATGTCAAATCAGAATGTACAAAGTGGCTATAAGGATCACAAATGTAGTGCAGTAAAAATATTAATATTTACTGTTGAAATGTAGAATACGTTAGCATAAAATTGAAAAGAAAATGATCGATGAGCTTAGGAATGATGAAAGCCATCATTTAACTGGATTTGTGTCATTTCTATACCGGCAAGTCATGATCTAGCTATTTCCTTCCCACCCTGTCGGTGTCCACTGAAAAAGCAGCAGCGCCCTCTGCTTTTTGTAAAGAGGAGTGAAAAAAAGCTTACAGCACCTGGTATTCCCAGGCGGTCTCCCATCCAAGTACTGACCAGGCCCGACCCTGCTTAGCTTCCGAGATCAGACGAGATCGGGCGTGTTCAGGGTGGTATGGCCGTAAGCAAATATTGTGCCTACCAAAGGGCCTTTTAAAGATACTATATCACCACGCTTTGCTCTTTCGTCTATACAGGGAGCGCCTGCAGATTTCCAGACACACTCACAGCTTTTAAATGTCAAATCAGAATGTACAAAGTGGCTATAAGGATCACAAATGTAGTGCAGTAAAAATATTAATATTTACTGTTGAAATGTAGAATACGTTAGCATAAAATTGAAAAGAAAATGATCGATGAGCTTAGGAATGATGAAAGCCATCATTTAACTGGATTTGTGTCATTTCTATACCGGCAAGTCATGATCTAGCTATTTCCTTCCCACCCTGTCGGTGTCCACTGAAAAAGCAGCAGCGCCCTCTGCTTTTTGTAAAGAGGAGTGAAAAAAGCTTACAGCACCTGGTATTCCCAGGCGGTCTCCCATCCAAGTACTGACCAGGCCCGACCCTGCTTAGCTTCCGAGATCAGACGAGATCGGGCGTGTTCAGGGTGGTATGGCCGTAAGCAAATATTGTGCCTACCAAAGGGCCTTTTAAAGATACTATATCACCACGCTTTGCTCTTTCGTCTATACAGGGAGCGCCTGCAGATTTCCAGACACACTCACAGCTTTTAAATGTCAAATCAGAATGTACAAAGTGGCTATAAGGATCACAAATGTAGTGCAGTAAAAATATTAATATTTACTGTTGAAATGTAGAATACGTTAGCATAAAATTGAAAAGAAAATGATCGATGAGCTTAGGAATGATGAAAGCCATCATTTAACTGGATTTGTGTCATTTCTATACCGGCAAGTCATGATCTAGCTATTTCCTTCCCACCCTGTCGGTGTCCACTGAAAAAGCAGCAGCGCCCTCTGCTTTTTGTAAAGAGGAGTGAAAAAAGCTTACAGCACCTGGTATTCCCAGGCGGTCTCCCATCCAAGTACTGACCAGGCCCGACCCTGCTTAGCTTCCGAGATCAGACGAGATCGGGCGTGTTCAGGGTGGTATGGCCGTAAGCAAATATTGTGCCTACCAAAGGGCCTTTTAAAGATACTATATCACCACGCTTTGCTCTTTCGTCTATACAGGGAGCGCCTGCAGATTTCCAGACACACTCACAGCTTTTAAATGTCAAATCAGAATGTACAAAGTGGCTATAAGGATCACAAATGTAGTGCAGTAAAAATATTAATATTTACTGTTGAAATGTAGAATACGTTAGCATAAAATTGAAAAGAAAATGATCGATGAGCTTAGGAATGATGAAAGCCATCATTTAACTGGATTTGTGTCATTTCTATACCGGCAAGTCATGATCTAGCTATTTCCTTCCCACCCTGTCGGTGTCCACTGAAAAAGCAGCAGCGCCCTCTGCTTTTTGTAAAGAGGAGTGAAAAAAGCTTACAGCACCTGGTATTCCCAGGCGGTCTCCCATCCAAGTACTGACCAGGCCCGACCCTGCTTAGCTTCCGAGATCAGACGAGATCGGGCGTGTTCAGGGTGGTATGGCCGTAAGCAAATATTGTGCCTACCAAAGGGCCTTTTAAAGATACTATATCACCACGCTTTGCTCTTTCGTCTATACAGGGAGCGCCTGCAGATTTCCAGACACACTCACAGCTTTTAAATGTCAAATCAGAATGTACAAAGTGGCTATAAGGATCACAAATGTAGTGCAGTAAAAATATTAATATTTACTGTTGAAATGTAGAATACGTTAGCATAAAATTGAAAAGAAAATGATCGATGAGCTTAGGAATGATGAAAGCCATCATTTAACTGGATTTGTGTCATTTCTATACCGGCAAGTCATGATCTAGCTATTTCCTTCCCACCCTGTCGGTGTCCACTGAAAAAGCAGCAGCGCCCTCTGCTTTTTGTAAAGAGGAGTGAAAAAAGCTTACAGCACCTGGTATTCCCAGGCGGTCTCCCATCCAAGTACTGACCAGGCCCGACCCTGCTTAGCTTCCGAGATCAGACGTGTTCAGGGTGGTATGGCCGTAAGCAAATATTGTGCCTACCAAAGGGCCTTTTAAAGATACTATATCACCACGCTTTGCTCTTTCGTCTATACAGGGAGCGCCTGCAGATTTCCAGACACACTCACAGCTTTTAAATGTCAAATCAGAATGTACAAAGTGGCTATAAGGATCACAAATGTAGTGCAGTAAAAATATTAATATTTACTGTTGAAATGTAGAATACGTTAGCATAAAATTGAAAAGAAAATGATCGATGAGCTTAGGAATGATGAAAGCCATCATTTAACTGGATTTGTGTCATTTCTATACCGGCAAGTCATGATCTAGCTATTTCCTTCCCACCCTGTCGGTGTCCACTGAAAAAGCAGCAGCGCCCTCTGCTTTTTGTAAAGAGGAGTGAAAAAAGCTTACAGCACCTGGTATTCCCAGGCGGTCTCCCATCCAAGTACTGACCAGGCCCGACCCTGCTTAGCTTCCGAGATCAGACGAGATCGGGTGTTTCAGGGTGGTATGGCCGTAAGCAAATATTGTGCCTACCAAAGGGCCTTTTAAAGATACTATATCACCACGCTTTGCTCTTTCGTCTATACAGGGAGCGCCTGCAGATTTCCAGACACACTCACAGCTTTTAAATGTCAAATCAGAATGTACAAAGTGGCTATAAGGATCACAAATGTAGTGCAGTAAAAATATTAATATTTACTGTTGAAATGTAGAATACGTTAGCATAAAATTGAAAAGAAAATGATCGATGAGCTTAGGAATGATGAAAGCCATCATTTAACTGGATTTGTGTCATTTCTATACCGGCAAGTCATGATCTAGCTATTTCCTTCCCACCCTGTCGGTGTCCACTGAAAAAGCAGCAGCGCCCTCTGCTTTTTGTAAAGAGGAGTGAAAAAAGCTTACAGCACCTGGTATTCCCAGGCGGTCTCCCATCCAAGTACTGACCAGGCCCGACCCTGCTTAGCTTCCGAGATCAGACGAGATCGGGCGTGTTCAGGGTGGTATGGCCGTAAGCAAATATTGTGCCTACCAAAGGGCCTTTTAAAGATACTATATCACCACGCTTTGCTCTTTCGTCTATACAGGGAGCGCCTGCAGATTTCCAGACACACTCACAGCTTTTAAATGTCAAATCAGAATGTACAAAGTGGCTATAAGGATCACAAATGTAGTGCAGTAAAAATATTAATATTTACTGTTGAAATGTAGAATACGTTAGCATAAAATTGAAAAGAAAATGATCGATGAGCTTAGGAATGATGAAAGCCATCATTTAACTGGATTTGTGTCATTTCTATACCGGCAAGTCATGATCTAGCTATTTCCTTCCCACCCTGTCGGTGTCCACTGAAAAAGCAGCAGCGCCCTCTGCTTTTTGTAAAGAGGAGTGAAAAAAAGCTTACAGCACCTGGTATTCCCAGGCGGTCTCCCATCCAAGTACTGACCAGGCCCGACCCTGCTTAGCTTCCGAGATCAGACGAGATCGGGCGTGTTCAGGGTGGTATGGCCGTAAGCAAATATTGTGCCTACCAAAGGGCCTTTTAAAGATACTATATCACCACGCTTTGCTCTTTCGTCTATACAGGAGCGCCTGCAGATTTCCAGACACACTCACAGCTTTTAAATGTCAAATCAGAATGTACAAAGTGGCTATAAGGATCACAAATGTAGTGCAGTAAAAATATTAATATTTACTGTTGAAATGTAGAATACGTTAGCATAAAATTGAAAAGAAAATGATCGATGAGCTTAGGAATGATGAAAGCCATCATTTAACTGGATTTGTGTCATTTCTATACCGGCAAGTCATGATCTAGCTATATCCTTCCCACCCTGTCGGTGTCCACTGAAAAAGCAGCAGCGCCCTCTGCTTTTTGTAAAGAGGAGTGAAAAAAGCTTACAGCACCTGGTATTCCCAGGCGGTCTCCCATCCAAGTACTGACCAGGCCCGACCCTGCTTAGCTTCCGAGATCAGACGAGATCGGGCGTGTTCAGGGTGGTATGGCCGTAAGCAAATATTGTGCCTACCAAAGGGCCTTTTAAAGATACTATATCACCACGCTTTGCTCTTTCGTCTATACAGGGAGCGCCTGCAGATTTCCAGACACACTCACAGCTTTTAAATGTCAAATCAGAATGTACAAAGTGGCTATAAGGATCACAAATGTAGTGCAGTAAAAATATTAATATTTACTGTTGAAATGTAGAATACGTTAGCATAAAATTGAAAAGAAAATGATCGATGAGCTTAGGAATGATGAAAGCCATCATTTAACTGGATTTGTGTCATTTCTATACCGGCAAGTCATGATCTAGCTATTTCCTTCCCACCCTGTCGGTGTCCACTGAAAAAGCAGCAGCGCCCTCTGCTTTTTGTAAAGAGGAGTGAAAAAAGCTTACAGCACCTGGTATTCCCAGGCGGTCTCCCATCCAAGTACTGACCAGGCCCGACCCTGCTTAGCTTCCGAGATCAGACGAGATCGGGCGTGTTCAGGGTGGTATGGCCGTAAGCAAATATTGTGCCTACCAAAGGGCCTTTTAAAGATACTATATCACCACGCTTTGCTCTTTCGTCTATACAGGGAGCGCCTGCAGATTTCCAGACACACTCACAGCTTTTAAATGTCAAATCAGAATGTACAAAGTGGCTATAAGGATCACAAATGTAGTGCAGTAAAAATATTAATATTTACTGTTGAAATGTAGAATACGTTAGCATAAAATTGAAAAGAAAATGATCGATGAGCTTAGGAATGATGAAAGCCATCATTTAACTGGATTTGTGTCATTTCTATACCGGCAAGTCATGATCTAGCTATATCCTTCCCACCCTGTCGGTGTCCACTGAAAAAGCAGCAGCGCCCTCTGCTTTTTGTAAAGAGGAGTGAAAAAAAGCTTACAGCACCTGGTATTCCCAGGCGGTCTCCCATCCAAGTACTGACCAGGCCCGACCCTGCTTAGCTTCCGAGATCAGACGAGATCGGGCGTGTTCAGGGTGGTATGGCCGTAAGCAAATATTGTGCCTACCAAAGGGCCTTTTAAAGATACTATATCACCACGCTTTGCTCTTTCGTCTATACAGGGAGCGCCTGCAGATTTCCAGACACACTCACAGCTTTTAAATGTCAAATCAGAATGTACAAAGTGGCTATAAGGATCACAAATGTAGTGCAGTAAAAATATTAATATTTACTGTTGAAATGTAGAATACGTTAGCATAAAATTGAAAAGAAAATGATCGATGAGCTTAGGAATGATGAAAGCCATCATTTAACTGGATTTGTGTCATTTCTATACCGGCAAGTCATGATCTAGCTATTTCCTTCCCACCCTGTCGGTGTCCACTGAAAAAGCAGCAGCGCCCTCTGCTTTTTGTAAAGAGGAGTGAAAAAAGCTTACAGCACCTGGTATTCCCAGGCGGTCTCCCATCCAAGTACTGACCAGGCCCGACCCTGCTTAGCTTCCGAGATCAGACGAGATCGGGCGTGTTCAGGGTGGTATGGCCGTAAGCAAATATTGTGCCTACCAAAGGGCCTTTTAAAGATACTATATCACCACGCTTTGCTCTTTCGTCTATACAGGGAGCGCCTGCAGATTTCCAGACACACTCACAGCTTTTAAATGTCAAATCAGAATGTACAAAGTGGCTATAAGGATCACAAATGTAGTGCAGTAAAAATATTAATATTTACTGTTGAAATGTAGAATACGTTAGCATAAAATTGAAAAGAAAATGATCGATGAGCTTAGGAATGATGAAAGCCATCATTTAACTGGATTTGTGTCATTTCTATACCGGCAAGTCATGATCTAGCTATTTCCTTCCCACCCTGTCGGTGTCCACTGAAAAAGCAGCAGCGCCCTCTGCTTTTTGTAAAGAGGAGTGAAAAAAAGCTTACAGCACCTGGTATTCCCAGGCGGTCTCCCATCCAAGTACTGACCAGGCCCGACCCTGCTTAGCTTCCGAGATCAGACGAGATCGGGCGTGTTCAGGGTGGTATGGCCGTAAGCAAATATTGTGCCTACCAAAGGGCCTTTTAAAGATACTATATCACCACGCTTTGCTCTTTCGTCTATACAGGGAGCGCCTGCAGATTTCCAGACACACTCACAGCTTTTAAATGTCAAATCAGAATGTACAAAGTGGCTATAAGGATCACAAATGTAGTGCAGTAAAAATATTAATATTTACTGTTGAAATGTAGAATACGTTAGCATAAAATTGAAAAGAAAATGATCGATGAGCTTAGGAATGATGAAAGCCATCATTTAACTGGATTTGTGTCATTTCTATACCGGCAAGTCATGATCTAGCTATTTCCTTCCCACCCTGTCGGTGTCCACTGAAAAAGCAGCAGCGCCCTCTGCTTTTTGTAAAGAGGAGTGAAAAAAGCTTACAGCACCTGGTATTCCCAGGCGGTCTCCCATCCAAGTACTGACCAGGCCCGACCCTGCTTAGCTTCCGAGATCAGACGAGATCGGGCGTGTTCAGGGTGGTATGGCCGTAAGCAAATATTGTGCCTACCAAAGGGCCTTTTAAAGATACTATATCACCACGCTTTGCTCTTTCGTCTATACAGGGAGCGCCTGCAGATTTCAGACACACTCACAGCTTTTAAATGTCAAATCAGAATGTACAAAGTGGCTATAAGGATCACAAATGTAGTGCAGTAAAAATATTAATATTTACTGTTGAAATGTAGAATACGTTAGCATAAAATTGAAAAGAAAATGATCGATGAGCTTAGGAATGATGAAAGCCATCATTTAACTGGATTTGTGTCATTTCTATACCGGCAAGTCATGATCTAGCTATTTCCTTCCCACCCTGTCGGTGTCCACTGAAAAAGCAGCAGCGCCCTCTGCTTTTTGTAAAGAGGAGTGAAAAAAAGCTTACAGCACCTGGTATTCCCAGGCGGTCTCCCATCCAAGTACTGACCAGGCCCGACCCTGCTTAGCTTCCGAGATCAGACGAGATCGGGCGTGTTCAGGGTGGTATGGCCGTAAGCAAATATTGTGCCTACCAAAGGGCCTTTTAAAGATACTATATCACCACGCTTTGCTCTTTCGTCTATACAGGGAGCGCCTGCAGATTTCCAGACACACTCACAGCTTTTAAATGTCAAATCAGAATGTACAAAGTGGCTATAAGGATCACAAATGTAGTGCAGTAAAAATATTAATATTTACTGTTGAAATGTAGAATACGTTAGCATAAAATTGAAAAGAAAATGATCGATGAGCTTAGGAATGATGAAAGCCATCATTTAACTGGATTTGTGTCATTTCTATACCGGCAAGTCATGATCTAGCTATTTCCTTCCCACCCTGTCGGTGTCCACTGAAAAAGCAGCAGCGCCCTCTGCTTTTTGTAAAGAGGAGTGAAAAAAGCTTACAGCACCTGGTATTCCCAGGCGGTCTCCCATCCAAGTACTGACCAGGCCCGACCCTGCTTAGCTTCCGAGATCAGACGAGATCGGGCGTGTTCAGGGTGGTATGGCCGTAAGCAAATATTGTGCCTACCAAAGGGCCTTTTAAAGATACTATATCACCACGCTTTGCTCTTTCGTCTATACAGGAGCGCCTGCAGATTTCCAGACACACTCACAGCTTTTAAATGTCAAATCAGAATGTACAAAGTGGCTATAAGGATCACAAATGTAGTGCAGTAAAAATATTAATATTTACTGTTGAAATGTAGAATACGTTAGCATAAAATTGAAAAGAAAATGATCGATGAGCTTAGGAATGATGAAAGCCATCATTTAACTGGATTTGTGTCATTTCTATACCGGCAAGTCATGATCTAGCTATATCCTTCCCACCCTGTCGGTGTCCACTGAAAAAGCAGCAGCGCCCTCTGCTTTTTGTAAAGAGGAGTGAAAAAAGCTTACAGCACCTGGTATTCCCAGGCGGTCTCCCATCCAAGTACTGACCAGGCCCGACCCTGCTTAGCTTCCGAGATCAGACGAGATCGGGCGTGTTCAGGGTGGTATGGCCGTAAGCAAATATTGTGCCTACCAAAGGGCCTTTTAAAGATACTATATCACCACGCTTTGCTCTTTCGTCTATACAGGGAGCGCCTGCAGATTTCCAGACACACTCACAGCTTTTAAATGTCAAATCAGAATGTACAAAGTGGCTATAAGGATCACAAATGTAGTGCAGTAAAAATATTAATATTTACTGTTGAAATGTAGAATACGTTAGCATAAAATTGAAAAGAAAATGATCGATGAGCTTAGGAATGATGAAAGCCATCATTTAACTGGATTTGTGTCATTTCTATACCGGCAAGTCATGATCTAGCTATTTCCTTCCCACCCTGTCGGTGTCCACTGAAAAAGCAGCAGCGCCCTCTGCTTTTTGTAAAGAGGAGTGAAAAAAGCTTACAGCACCTGGTATTCCCAGGCGGTCTCCCATCCAAGTACTGACCAGGCCCGACCCTGCTTAGCTTCCGAGATCAGACGAGATCGGGCGTGTTCAGGGTGGTATGGCCGGAAAGCAAATATTGTGCCTACCAAAGGGCCTTTTAAAGATACTATATCACCACGCTTTGCTCTTTCGTCTATACAGGGAGCGCCTGCAGATTTCCAGACACACTCACAGCTTTTAAATGTCAAATCAGAATGTACAAAGTGGCTATAAGGATCACAAATGTAGTGCAGTAAAAATATTAATATTTACTGTTGAAATGTAGAATACGTTAGCATAAAATTGAAAAGAAAATGATCGATGAGCTTAGGAATGATGAAAGCCATCATTTAACTGGATTTGTGTCATTTCTATACCGGCAAGTCATGATCTAGCTATTTCCTTCCCACCCTGTCGGTGTCCACTGAAAAAGCAGCAGCGCCCTCTGCTTTTTGTAAAGAGGAGTGAAAAAAGCTTACAGCACCTGGTATTCCCAGGCGGTCTCCCATCCAAGTACTGACCAGGCCCGACCCTGCTTAGCTTCCGAGATCAGACGAGATCGGGCGTGTTCAGGGTGGTATGGCCGTAAGCAAATATTGTGCCTACCAAAGGGCCTTTTAAAGATACTATATCACCACGCTTTGCTCTTTCGTCTATACAGGGAGCGCCTGCAGATTTCCAGACACACTCACAGCTTTTAAATGTCAAATCAGAATGTACAAAGTGGCTATAAGGATCACAAATGTAGTGCAGTAAAAATATTAATATTTACTGTTGAAATGTAGAATACGTTAGCATAAAATTGAAAAGAAAATGATCGATGAGCTTAGGAATGATGAAAGCCATCATTTAACTGGATTTGTGTCATTTCTATACCGGCAAGTCATGATCTAGCTATATCCTTCCCACCCTGTCGGTGTCCACTGAAAAAGCAGCAGCGCCCTCTGCTTTTTGTAAAGAGGAGTGAAAAAAGCTTACAGCACCTGGTATTCCCAGGCGGTCTCCCATCCAAGTACTGACCAGGCCCGACCCTGCTTAGCTTCCGAGATCAGACGAGATCGGGCGTGTTCAGGGTGGTATGGCCGTAAGCAAATATTGTGCCTACCAAAGGGCCTTTTAAAGATACTATATCACCACGCTTTGCTCTTTCGTCTATACAGGGAGCGCCTGCAGATTTCCAGACACACTCACAGCTTTTAAATGTCAAATCAGAATGTACAAAGTGGCTATAAGGATCACAAATGTAGTGCAGTAAAAATATTAATATTTACTGTTGAAATGTAGAATACGTTAGCATAAAATTGAAAAGAAAATGATCGATGAGCTTAGGAATGATGAAAGCCATCATTTAACTGGATTTGTGTCATTTCTATACCGGCAAGTCATGATCTAGCTATTTCCTTCCCACCCTGTCGGTGTCCACTGAAAAAGCAGCAGCGCCCTCTGCTTTTTGTAAAGAGGAGTGAAAAAAAGCTTACAGCACCTGGTATTCCCAGGCGGTCTCCCATCCAAGTACTGACCAGGCCCGACCCTGCTTAGCTTCCGAGATCAGACGAGATCGGGCGTGTTCAGGGTGGTATGGCCGTAAGCAAATATTGTGCCTACCAAAGGGCCTTTTAAAGATACTATATCACCACGCTTTGCTCTTTCGTCTATACAGGGAGCGCCTGCAGATTTCCAGACACACTCACAGCTTTTAAATGTCAAATCAGAATGTACAAAGTGGCTATAAGGATCACAAATGTAGTGCAGTAAAAATATTAATATTTACTGTTGAAATGTAGAATACGTTAGCATAAAATTGAAAAGAAAATGATCGATGAGCTTAGGAATGATGAAAGCCATCATTTAACTGGATTTGTGTCATTTCTATACCGGCAAGTCATGATCTAGCTATATCCTTCCCACCCTGTCGGTGTCCACTGAAAAAGCAGCAGCGCCCTCTGCTTTTTGTAAAGAGGAGTGAAAAAAGCTTACAGCACCTGGTATTCCCAGGCGGTCTCCCATCCAAGTACTGACCAGGCCCGACCCTGCTTAGCTTCCGAGATCAGACGAGATCGGGCGTGTTCAGGGTGGTATGGCCGTAAGCAAATATTGTGCCTACCAAAGGGCCTTTTAAAGATACTATATCACCACGCTTTGCTCTTTCGTCTATACAGGGAGCGCCTGCAGATTTCCAGACACACTCACAGCTTTTAAATGTCAAATCAGAATGTACAAAGTGGCTATAAGGATCACAAATGTAGTGCAGTAAAAATATTAATATTTACTGTTGAAATGTAGAATACGTTAGCATAAAATTGAAAAGAAAATGATCGATGAGCTTAGGAATGATGAAAGCCATCATTTAACTGGATTTGTGTCATTTCTATACCGGCAAGTCATGATCTAGCTATATCCTTCCCACCCTGTCGGTGTCCACTGAAAAAGCAGCAGCGCCCTCTGCTTTTTGTAAAGAGGAGTGAAAAAAGCTTACAGCACCTGGTATTCCCAGGCGGTCTCCCATCCAAGTACTGACCAGGCCCGACCCTGCTTAGCTTCCGAGATCAGACGAGATCGGGCGTGTTCAGGGTGGTATGGCCGTAAGCAAATATTGTGCCTACCAAAGGCCTTTTAAAGATACTATATCACCACGCTTTGCTCTTTCGTCTATACAGGGAGCGCCTGCAGATTTCCAGACACACTCACAGCTTTTAAATGTCAAATCAGAATGTACAAAGTGGCTATAAGGATCACAAATGTAGTGCAGTAAAAATATTAATATTTACTGTTGAAATGTAGAATACGTTAGCATAAAATTGAAAAGAAAATGATCGATGAGCTTAGGAATGATGAAAGCCATCATTTAACTGGATTTGTGTCATTTCTATACCGGCAAGTCATGATCTAGCTATATCCTTCCCACCCTGTCGGTGTCCACTGAAAAAGCAGCAGCGCCCTCTGCTTTTTGTAAAGAGGAGTGAAAAAAGCTTACAGCACCTGGTATTCCCAGGCGGTCTCCCATCCAAGTACTGACCAGGCCCGACCCTGCTTAGCTTCCGAGATCAGACGAGATCGGGCGTGTTCAGGGTGGTATGGCCGTAAGCAAATATTGCCTACCAAAGGGCCTTTTAAAGATACTATATCACCACGCTTTGCTCTTTCGTCTATACAGGGAGCGCCTGCAGATTTCCAGACACACTCACAGCTTTTAAATGTCAAATCAGAATGTACAAAGTGGCTATAAGGATCACAAATGTAGTGCAGTAAAAATATTAATATTTACTGTTGAAATGTAGAATACGTTAGCATAAAATTGAAAAGAAAATGATCGATGAGCTTAGGAATGATGAAAGCCATCATTTAACTGGATTTGTGTCATTTCTATACCGGCAAGTCATGATCTAGCTATTTCCTTCCCACCCTGTCGGTGTCCACTGAAAAAGCAGCAGCGCCCTCTGCTTTTTGTAAAGAGGAGTGAAAAAAGCTTACAGCACCTGGTATTCCCAGGCGGTCTCCCATCCAAGTACTGACCAGGCCCGACCCTGCTTAGCTTCCGAGATCAGACGAGATCGGGCGTGTTCAGGGTGGTATGGCCGTAAGCAAATATTGTGCCTACCAAAGGGCCTTTTAAAGATACTATATCACCACGCTTTGCTCTTTCGTCTATACAGGGAGCGCCTGCAGATTTCCAGACACACTCACAGCTTTTAAATGTCAAATCAGAATGTACAAAGTGGCTATAAGGATCACAAATGTAGTGCAGTAAAAATATTAATATTTACTGTTGAAATGTAGAATACGTTAGCATAAAATTGAAAAGAAAATGATCGATGAGCTTAGGAATGATGAAAGCCATCATTTAACTGGATTTGTGTCATTTCTATACCGGCAAGTCATGATCTAGCTATTTCCTTCCCACCCTGTCGGTGTCCACTGAAAAAGCAGCAGCGCCCTCTGCTTTTTGTAAAGAGGAGTGAAAAAAGCTTACAGCACCTGGTATTCCCAGGCGGTCTCCCATCCAAGTACTGACCAGGCCCGACCCTGCTTAGCTTCCGAGATCAGACGAGATCGGGCGTGTTCAGGGTGGTATGGCCGTAAGCAAATATTGTGCCTACCAAAGGGCCTTTTAAAGATACTATATCACCACGCTTTGCTCTTTCGTCTATACAGGGAGCGCCTGCAGATTTCCAGACACACTCACAGCTTTTAAATGTCAAATCAGAATGTACAAAGTGGCTATAAGGATCACAAATGTAGTGCAGTAAAAATATTAATATTTACTGTTGAAATGTAGAATACGTTAGCATAAAATTGAAAAGAAAATGATCGATGAGCTTAGGAATGATGAAAGCCATCATTTAACTGGATTTGTGTCATTTCTATACCGGCAAGTCATGATCTAGCTATTTCCTTCCCACCCTGTCGGTGTCCACTGAAAAAGCAGCAGCGCCCTCTGCTTTTTGTAAAGAGGAGTGAAAAAAGCTTACAGCACCTGGTATTCCCAGGCGGTCTCCCATCCAAGTACTGACCAGGCCCGACCCTGCTTAGCTTCCGAGATCAGACGAGATCGGGCGTGTTCAGGGTGGTATGGCCGTAAGCAAATATTGTGCCCCAAAGGGCCTTTTAAAGATACTATATCACCACGCTTTGCTCTTTCGTCTATACAGGGAGCGCCTGCAGATTTCCAGACACACTCACAGCTTTTAAATGTCAAATCAGAATGTACAAAGTGGCTATAAGGATCACAAATGTAGTGCAGTAAAAATATTAATATTTACTGTTGAAATGTAGAATACGTTAGCATAAAATTGAAAAGAAAATGATCGATGAGCTTAGGAATGATGAAAGCCATCATTTAACTGGATTTGTGTCATTTCTATACCGGCAAGTCATGATCTAGCTATATCCTTCCCACCCTGTCGGTGTCCACTGAAAAAGCAGCAGCGCCCTCTGCTTTTTGTAAAGAGGAGTGAAAAAAGCTTACAGCACCTGGTATTCCCAGGCGGTCTCCCATCCAAGTACTGACCAGGCCCGACCCTGCTTAGCTTCCGAGATCAGACGAGATCGGGCGTGTTCAGGGTGGTATGGCCGTAAGCAAATATTGTGCCTACCAAAGGGCCTTTTAAAGATACTATATCACCACGCTTTGCTCTTTCGTCTATACAGGGAGCGCCTGCAGATTTCCAGACACACTCACAGCTTTTAAATGTCAAATCAGAATGTACAAAGTGGCTATAAGGATCACAAATGTAGTGCAGTAAAAATATTAATATTTACTGTTGAAATGTAGAATACGTTAGCATAAAATTGAAAAGAAAATGATCGATGAGCTTAGGAATGATGAAAGCCATCATTTAACTGGATTTGTGTCATTTCTATACCGGCAAGTCATGATCTAGCTATATCCTTCCCACCCTGTCGGTGTCCACTGAAAAAGCAGCAGCGCCCTCTGCTTTTTGTAAAGAGGAGTGAAAAAAGCTTACAGCACCTGGTATTCCCAGGCGGTCTCCCATCCAAGTACTGACCAGGCCCGACCCTGCTTAGCTTCCGAGATCAGACGAGATCGGGCGTGTTCAGGGTGGTATGGCCGTAAGCAAATATTGTGCCTACCAAAGGGCCTTTTAAAGATACTATATCACCACGCTTTGCTCTTTCGTCTATACAGGGAGCGCCTGCAGATTTCCAGACACACTCACAGCTTTTAAATGTCAAATCAGAATGTACAAAGTGGCTATAAGGATCACAAATGTAGTGCAGTAAAAATATTAATATTTACTGTTGAAATGTAGAATACGTTAGCATAAAATTGAAAAGAAAATGATCGATGAGCTTAGGAATGATGAAAGCCATCATTTAACTGGATTTGTGTCATTTCTATACCGGCAAGTCATGATCTAGCTATTTCCTTCCCACCCTGTCGGTGTCCACTGAAAAAGCAGCAGCGCCCTCTGCTTTTTGTAAAGAGGAGTGAAAAAAGCTTACAGCACCTGGTATTCCCAGGCGGTCTCCCATCCAAGTACTGACCAGGCCCGACCCTGCTTAGCTTCCGAGATCAGACGAGATCGGGCGTGTTCAGGGTGGTATGGCCGTAAGCAAATATTGTGCCTACCAAAGGGCCTTTTAAAGATACTATATCACCACGCTTTGCTCTTTCGTCTATACAGGGAGCGCCTGCAGATTTCCAGACACACTCACAGCTTTTAAATGTCAAATCAGAATGTACAAAGTGGCTATAAGGATCACAAATGTAGTGCAGTAAAAATATTAATATTTACTGTTGAAATGTAGAATACGTTAGCATAAAATTGAAAAGAAAATGATCGATGAGCTTAGGAATGATGAAAGCCATCATTTAACTGGATTTGTGTCATTTCTATACCGGCAAGTCATGATCTAGCTATTTCCTTCCCACCCTGTCGGTGTCCACTGAAAAAGCAGCAGCGCCCTCTGCTTTTTGTAAAGAGGAGTGAAAAAAGCTTACAGCACCTGGTATTCCCAGGCGGTCTCCCATCCAAGTACTGACCAGGCCCGACCCTGCTTAGCTTCCGAGATCAGACGAGATCGGGCGTGTTCAGGGTGGTATGGCCGTAAGCAAATATTGTGCCTACCAAAGGGCCTTTTAAAGATACTATATCACCACGCTTTGCTCTTTCGTCTATACAGGGAGCGCCTGCAGATTTCCAGACACACTCACAGCTTTTAAATGTCAAATCAGAATGTACAAAGTGGCTATAAGGATCACAAATGTAGTGCAGTAAAAATATTAATATTTACTGTTGAAATGTAGAATACGTTAGCATAAAATTGAAAAGAAAATGATCGATGAGCTTAGGAATGATGAAAGCCATCATTTAACTGGATTTGTGTCATTTCTATACCGGCAAGTCATGATCTAGCTATTTCCTTCCCACCCTGTCGGTGTCCACTGAAAAAGCAGCAGCGCCCTCTGCTTTTTGTAAAGAGGAGTGAAAAAAGCTTACAGCACCTGGTATTCCCAGGCGGTCTCCCATCCAAGTACTGACCAGGCCCGACCCTGCTTAGCTTCCGAGATCAGACGAGATCGGGCGTGTTCAGGGTGGTATGGCCGTAAGCAAATATTGTGCCTACCAAATACAGGAGCGCCTGCAGATTTCCAGACACACTCACAGCTTTTAAATGTCAAATCAGAATGTACAAAGTGGCTATAAGGATCACAAATGTAGTGCAGTAAAAATATTAATATTTACTGTTGAAATGTAGAATACGTTAGCATAAAATTGAAAAGAAAATGATCGATGAGCTTAGGAATGATGAAAGCCATCATTTAACTGGATTTGTGTCATTTCTATACCGGCAAGTCATGATCTAGCTATTTCCTTCCCACCCTGTCGGTGTCCACTGAAAAAGCAGCAGCGCCCTCTGCTTTTGTAAAGAGGAGTGAAAAAAGCTTACAGCACCTGGTATTCCCAGGCGGTCTCCCATCCAAGTACTGACCAGGCCCGACCCTGCTTAGCTTCCGAGATCAGACGAGATCGGGCGTGTTCAGGGTGGTATGGCCGTAAGCAAATATTGTGCCTACCAAAAGGCCTTTTAAAGATACTATATCACCACGCTTTGCTCTTTCGTCTATACAGGGAGCGCCTGCAGATTTCCAGACACACTCACAGCTTTTAAATGTCAAATCAGAATGTACAAAGTGGCTATAAGGATCACAAATGTAGTGCAGTAAAAATATTAATATTTACTGTTGAAATGTAGAATACGTTAGCATAAAATTGAAAAGAAAATGATCGATGAGCTTAGGAATGATGAAAGCCATCATTTAACTGGATTTGTGTCATTTCTATACCGGCAAGTCATGATCTAGCTATTTCCTTCCCACCCTGTCGGTGTCCACTGAAAAAGCAGCAGCGCCCTCTGCTTTTTGTAAAGAGGAGTGAAAAAAGCTTACAGCACCTGGTATTCCCAGGCGGTCTCCCATCCAAGTACTGACCAGGCCCGACCCTGCTTAGCTTCCGAGATCAGACGAGATCGGGCGTGTTCAGGGTGGTATGGCCGTAAGCAAATATTGTGCCTACCAAAGGGCCTTTTAAAGATACTATATCACCACGCTTTGCTCTTTCGTCTATACAGGAGCGCCTGCAGATTTCCAGACACACTCACAGCTTTTAAATGTCAAATCAGAATGTACAAAGTGGCTATAAGGATCACAAATGTAGTGCAGTAAAAATATTAATATTTACTGTTGAAATGTAGAATACGTTAGCATAAAATTGAAAAGAAAATGATCGATGAGCTTAGGAATGATGAAAGCCATCATTTAACTGGATTTGTGTCATTTCTATAATATTGTGCCTACCAAAGGGCCTTTTAAAGATACTATATCACCACGCTTTGCTCTTTCGTCTATACAGGGAGCGCCTGCAGATTTCCAGACACACTCACAGCTTTTAAATGTCAAATCAGAATGTACAAAGTGGCTATAAGGATCACAAATGTAGTGCAGTAAAAATATTAATATTTACTGTTGAAATGTAGAATACGTTAGCATAAAATTGAAAAGAAAATGATCGATGAGCTTAGGAATGATGAAAGCCATCATTTAACTGGATTTGTGTCATTTCTATACCGGCAAGTCATGATCTAGCTATTTCCTTCCCACCCTGTCGGTGTCCACTGAAAAAGTCCGAGATCAGACGAGATCGGGGCGTGTTCAGGGTGGTATGGCCGTAAGCAAATATTGTGCCTACCAAAGGGCCTTTTAAAGATACTATATCACCACGCTTTGCTCTTTCGTCTATACAGGGAGCGCCTGCAGATTTCCAGACACACTCACAGCTTTTAAATGTCAAATCAGAATGTACAAAGTGGCTATAAGGATCACAAATGTAGTGCAGTAAAAATATTAATATTTACTGTTGAAATGTAGAATACGTTAGCATAAAATTGAAAAAGAAAGACCCTGCTTAGCTTCCGAGATCAGACGAGATCGGGCGTGTTCAGGGTGGTATGGCCGTAAGCAAATATTGTGCCTACCAAAGGGCCTTTTAAAGATACTATATCACCACGCTTTGCTCTTTCGTCTATACAGGGAGCGCCTGCAGATTTCCAGACACACTCACAGCTTTTAAATGTCAAATCAGAATGTACAAAGTGGCTATAAGGATCACAAATGTAGTGCAGTAAAAATATTAATATTTACTGTTGAAATGTAGAATACGTTAGCATAAAATTGAAAAGAAAATGATCGATGAGCTTAGGAATGATGAAAGCCATCATTTAACTGGATTTGTGTCATTTCTATACCGGCAAGTCATGATCTAGCTATATCCTTCCCACCCTGTCGGTGTCCACTGAAAAAGCAGCAGCGCCCTCTGCTTTTTGTAAAGAGGAGTGAAAAAAGCTTACAGCACCTGGTATTCCCAGGCGGTCTCCCATCCAAGTACTGACCAGGCCCGACCCTGCTTAGCTTCCGAGATCAGACGAGATCGGGCGTGTTCAGGGTGGTATCCGTAAGCAAATATTGTGCCTACCAAAGGGCCTTTTAAAGATACTATATCACCACGCTTTGCTCTTTCGTCTATACAGGGCGCCTGCAGATTTCCAGACACACTCACAGCTTTTAAATGTCAAATCAGAATGTACAAAGTGGCTATAAGGATCACAAATGTAGTGCAGTAAAAATATTAATATTTACTGTTGAAATGTAGAATACGTTAGCATAAAATTGAAAAGAAAATGATCGATGAGCTTAGGAATGATGAAAGCCATCATTTAACTGGATTTGTGTCATTTCTATACCGGCAAGTCATGTCTAGCTATTTCCTTCCCACCCTGTCGGTGTCCACTGAAAAAGCAGCAGCGCCCTCTGCTTTTTGTAAAAGAGGAGTGAAAAAAGCTTACAGCACCTGGTATTCCCAGGCGGTCTCCCATCCAAGTACTGACCAGGCCCGACCCTGCTTAGCTTCCGAGATCAGACGAGATCGGGCGTGTTCAGGGTGGTATGGCCGTAAGCAAATATTGTGCCTACCAAAGGGAAAAGATACTATATCACCACGCTTTGCTCTTTCGTCTATAAAAGCGCCTGCCAATACCTTTTAAAAAAAAGCAGCAGCGCCCTCCTTTTTGTAAAAAAAGCTACTATTCCCACGCTTTGCTCTTTCGTCTATACAGGGAGCGCCTGCAGATTTCCAGACACACTCACAGCTTTTAAATGTCAAATCAGAATGTACAAAGTGGCTATAAGGATCACAAATGTAGTGCAGTAAAAATATTAATATTTACTGTTGAAATGTAGAATACGTTAGCATAAAATTGAAAAGAAAATGATCGATGAGCTTAGGAATGATGAAAGCCATCATTTAACTGGATTTGTGTCATTTCTATACCGGCAAGTCATGTTCTAGCTATTTCCTTCCCACCCTGTCGGTGTCCACTGAAAAAGCAGCAGCGCCCTCTGCTTTTTGTAAGAGGAGTGAAAAAAGCTTACAGCACCTGGTATTCCCAGGCGGTCTCCCATCCAAGTACTGACCAGGCCCGACCCTGCTTAGCTTCCGAGATCAGACGAGATCGGGCGTGTTCAGGGTGGTATGGCCGTAAGCAAATATTGTGCCTACCAAAGGGCCTTTTAAAGATACTATATCACCACGCTTTGCTCTTTCGTCTATACAGGGAGCGCCTGCAGATTTCCAGACACACTCACTCAACAGCTTTTAAATGTCAAATCAGAATGTACAAAGTGGCTATAAGGATCACAAATGTAGTGCAGTAAAAATATTAATATTTACTGTTGAAATGTAGAATACGTTAGCATAAAATTGAAAAGAAAATGATCGATGAGCTTAGGAATGATGAAAGCCATCATTTAACTGGATTTGTGTCATTTCTATACCGGCAAGTCATGATCTAGCTATTTCCTTCCCACCCTGTCGGTGTCCACTGAAAAAGCAGCAGCGCCCTCTGCTTTTTGTAAAGAGTGAAAAAAGCTTACAGCACCTGGTATTCCCAGGCGGTCTCCCATCCAAGTACTGACCAGGCCCGACCCTGCTTAGCTTCCGAGATCAGACGAGATCGGGCGTGTTCAGGGTGGTATGGCCGTAAGCAAATATTGTGCCTACCAAAGGGCCTTTTAAAGATACTATATCACCACGCTTTGCTCTTTCGTCTATACAGGGAGCGCCTGCAGATTTCCAGACACACTCACAGCTTTTAAATGTCAAATCAGAATGTACAAAGTGGCTATAGGATCACAAATGTAGTGCAGTAAAAATATTAATATTTACTGTTGAAATGTAGAATACGTTAGCATAAAATTGAAAAGAAAATGATCGATGAGCTTAGGAATGATGAAAGCCATCATTTAACTGGATTTGTGTCATTTCTATACCGGCAAGTCATGATCTAGCTATATCCTTCCCACCCTGTCGGTGTCCACTGAAAAAGCAGCAGCGCCCTCTGCTTTTTGTAAAGAGGAGTGAAAAAAGCTTACAGCACCTGGTATTCCCAGGCGGTCTCCCATCCAAGTACTGACCAGGCCCGACCCTGCTTAGCTTCCGAGATCAGACGAGATCGGGCGTGTTCAGGGTGGTATGGCCGTAAGCAAATATTGTGCCTACCAAAGGGCCTTTTAAAGATACTATATCACCACGCTTTGCTCTTTCGTCTATACAGGGAGCGCCTGCAGATTTCCAGACACACTCACAGCTTTTAAATGTCAAATCAGAATGTACAAAGTGGCTATAAGGATCACAAATGTAGTGCAGTAAAAATATTAATATTTACTGTTGAAATGTAGTATACGTAAGCATAAAATTGAAAAAAAAAATGATCGATGAGCTTAGGAATGATGAAAGCCATCATTTAACTGGATTTGTGTCATTTCTATACCGGCAAGTCATGTTCTAGCTATATCCTTCCCACCCTGTCGGTGTCCACTGAAAAAGCAGCAGCGCCCTCTGCTTTTTGTAAAGAGGAGTGAAAAAAAAAGCTTACAGCACCTGGTATTCCCAGGCGGTCTCCCATCCAAGTACTGACCAGGCCCGACCCTGCTTAGCTTCCGAGATCAGACGAGATCGGGCGTGTTCAGGGTGGTATGGCCGTAAGCAAATATTGTGCCTACCAAAGGGCCTTTTAAAGATACTATATCACCACGCTTTGCTCTTTCGTCTATACAGGGAGCGCCTGCAGATTTCCAGACACACTCACAGCTTTTAAATGTCAAATCAGAATGTACAAAGTGGCTATAAGGATCACAAATGTAGTGCAGTAAAAATATTAATATTTACTGTTGAAATGTAGAATACGTTAGCATAAAATTGAAAAGAAAATGATCGATGAGCTTAGGAATGATGAAAGCCATCATTTAACTGGATTTGTGTCATTTCTATACCTGCAAGTCATGTTCTAGCTATTCCTTCCCACCCTGTCGGTGTCCACTGAAAAAGCAGCAGCGCCCTCTGCTTTTTGTAAAGAGGAGTGAAAAAAGCTTACAGCACCTGGTATTCCCAGGCGGTCTCCCATCCAAGTACTGACCAGGCCCGACCCTGCTTAGCTTCCGAGATCAGACGAGATCGGGCGTGTTCAGGGTGGTATGGCCGTAAGCAAATATTGTGCCTACCAAAGGGCCTTTTAAAGATACTATATCACCACGCTTTGCTCTTTCGTCTATACAGGGAGCGCCTGCAGATTTCCAGACACACTCACAGCTTTTAAATGTCAAATCAGAATGTACAAAGTGGCTATAAGGATCACAAATGTAGTGCAGTAAAAATATTAATATTTACTGTTGAAATGTAGAATACGTTAGCATAAAATTGAAAAGAAAATGATCGATGAGCTTAGGAATGATGATGAAAGCCATCATTTAACTGGATTTGTGTCATTTCTATACCGGCAAGTCATGTTCTAGCTATATCCTTCCCACCCTGTCGGTGTCCACTGAAAAAGCAGCAGCGCCCTCTGCTTTTTGTAAAGAGGAGTGAAAAAAGCTTACAGCACCTGGTATTCCCAGGCGGTCTCCCATCCAAGTACTGACCAGGCCCGACCCTGCTTAGCTTCCGAGATCAGACGAGATCGGGCGTGTTCAGGGTGGTATGGCCGTAAGCAAATATTGTGCCTACCAAAGGGCCTTTTAAAGATACTATATCACCACGCTTTGCTCTTTCGTCTATACAGGGAGCGCCTGCAGATTTCCAGACACACTCACAGCTTTTAAATGTCAAATCAGAATGTACAAAGTGGCTATAAGGATCACAAATGTAGTGCAGTAAAAATATTAATATTTACTGTTGAAATGTAGAATACGTTAGCATAAAATTGAAAAGAAAATGATCGATGAGCTTAGGAATGATGAAAGCCATCATTTAACTGGATTTGTGTCATTTCTATACCGGCAAGTCATGTTCTAGCTATTTCCTTCCCACCCTGTCGGTGTCCACTGAAAAAGCAGCAGCGCCCTCTGCTTTTTGTAAAGAGGAGTGAAAAAAGCTTACAGCACCTGGTATTCCCAGGCGGTCTCCCATCCAAGTACTGACCAGGCCCGACCCTGCTTAGCTTCCGAGATCAGACGAGATCGGGCGTGTTCAGGGTGGTATGGCCGTAAGCAAATATTGTGCCTACCAAAGGGCCTTTTAAAGATACTATATCACCACGCTTTGCTCTTTCGTCTATACAGGGAGCGCCTGCAGATTTCCAGACACACTCACAGCTTTTAAATGTCAAATCAGAATGTACAAAGTGGCTATAAGGATCACAAATGTAGTGCAGTAAAAATATTAATATTTACTGTTGAAATGTAGAATACGTTAGCATAAAATTGAAAAGAAAATGATCGATGAGCTTAGGAATGATGAAAGCCATCATTTAACTGGATTTGTGTCATTTCTATACCGGCAAGTCATGTTCTAGCTATATCCTTCCCACCCTGTCGGTGTCCACTGAAAAAGCAGCAGCGCCCTCTGCTTTTTGTAAAGAGGAGTGAAAAAAAGCTTACAGCACCTGGTATTCCCAGGCGGTCTCCCATCCAAGTACTGACCAGGCCCGACCCTGCTTAGCTTCCGAGATCAGACGAGATCGGGCGTGTTCAGGGTGGTATGGCCGTAAGCAAATATTGTGCCTACCAAAGGGCCTTTTAAAGATACTATATCACCACGCTTTGCTCTTTCGTCTATACAGGGAGCGCCTGCAGATTTCCAGACACACTCACAGCTTTTAAATGTCAAATCAGAATGTACAAAGTGGCTATAAGGATCACAAATGTAGTGCAGTAAAAATATTAATATTTACTGTTGAAATGTAGAATACGTTAGCATAAAATTGAAAAGAAAATGATCGATGAGCTTAGGAATGATGAAAGCCATCATTTAACTGGATTTGTGTCATTTCTATACCGGCAAGTCATGATCTAGCTATATCCTTCCCACCCTGTCGGTGTCCACTGAAAAAGCAGCAGCGCCCTCTGCTTTTTGTAAAGAGGAGTGAAAAAAGCTTACAGCACCTGGTATTCCCAGGCGGTCTCCCATCCAAGTACTGACCAGGCCCGACCCTGCTTAGCTTCCGAGATCAGACGAGATCGGGCGTGTTCAGGGTGGTATGGCCGTAAGCAAATATTGTGCCTACCAAAGGGCCTTTTAAAGATACTATATCACCACGCTTTGCTCTTTCGTCTATACAGGGAGCGCCTGCAGATTTCCAGACACACTCACAGCTTTTAAATGTCAAATCAGAATGTACAAAGTGGCTATAAGGATCACAAATGTAGTGCAGTAAAAATATTAATATTTACTGTTGAAATGTAGAATACGTTAGCATAAAATTGAAAAGAAAATGATCGATGAGCTTAGGAATGATGAAAGCCATCATTTAACTGGATTTGTGTCATTTCTATACCGGCAAGTCATGATCTAGCTATATCCTTCCCACCCTGTCGGTGTCCACTGAAAAAGCAGCAGCGCCCTCTGCTTTTTGTAAAGAGGAGTGAAAAAAGCTTACAGCACCTGGTATTCCCAGGCGGTCTCCCATCCAAGTACTGACCAGGCCCGACCCTGCTTAGCTTCCGAGATCAGGCGAGATCGGGCGTGTTCAGGGTGGTATGGCCGTAAGCAAATATTGTGCCTACCAAAGGGCCTTTTAAAGATACTATATCACCACGCTTTGCTCTTTCGTCTATACAGGGAGCGCCTGCAGATTTCCAGACACACTCACAGCTTTTAAATGTCAAATCAGAATGTACAAAGTGGCTATAAGGATCACAAATGTAGTGCAGTAAAAATATTAATATTTACTGTTGAAATGTAGAATACGTTAGCATAAAATTGAAAAGAAAATGATCGATGAGCTTAGGAATGATGAAAGCCATCATTTAACTGGATTTGTGTCATTTCTATACCGGCAAGTCATGATCTAGCTATTTCCTTCCCACCCTGTCGGTGTCCACTGAAAAAGCAGCAGCGCCCTCTGCTTTTTGTAAAGAGGAGTGAAAAAAGCTTACAGCACCTGGTATTCCCAGGCGGTCTCCCATCCAAGTACTGACCAGGCCCGACCCTGCTTAGCTTCCGAGATCAGACGAGATCGGGCGTGTTCAGGGTGGTATGGCCGTAAGCAAATATTGTGCCTACCAAAGGGCCTTTTAAAGATACTATATCACCACGCTTTGCTCTTTCGTCTATACAGGGAGCGCCTGCAGATTTCCAGACACACTCACAGCTTTTAAATGTCAAATCAGAATGTACAAAGTGGCTATAAGGATCACAAATGTAGTGCAGTAAAAATATTAATATTTACTGTTGAAATGTAGAATACGTTAGCATAAAATTGAAAAGAAAATGATCGATGAGCTTAGGAATGATGAAAGCCATCATTTAACTGGATTTGTGTCATTTCTATACCGGCAAGTCATGATCTAGCTATATCCTTCCCACCCTGTCGGTGTCCACTGAAAAAGCAGCAGCGCCCTCTGCTTTTTGTAAAGAGGAGTGAAAAAAAAAGCTTACAGCACCTGGTATTCCCAGGCGGTCTCCCATCCAAGTACTGACCAGGCCCGACCCTGCTTAGCTTCCGAGATCAGACGAGATCGGGCGTGTTCAGGGTGGTATGGCCGTAAGCAAATATTGTGCCTACCAAAGGGCCTTTTAAAGATACTATATCACCACGCTTTGCTCTTTCGTCTATACAGGGAGCGCCTGCAGATTTCCAGACACACTCACAGCTTTTAAATGTCAAATCAGAATGTACAAAGTGGCTATAAGGATCACAAATGTAGTGCAGTAAAAATATTAATATTTACTGTTGAAATGTAGAATACGTTAGCATAAAATTGAAAAGAAAATGATCGATGAGCTTAGGAATGATGAAAGCCATCATTTAACTGGATTTGTGTCATTTCTATACCGGCAAGTCATGATCTAGCTATATCCTTCCCACCCTGTCGGTGTCCACTGAAAAAGCAGCAGCGCCCTCTGCTTTTTGTAAAGAGGAGTGAAAAAAGCTTACAGCACCTGGTATTCCCAGGCGGTCTCCCATCCAAGTACTGACCAGGCCCGACCCTGCTTAGCTTCCGAGATCAGACGAGATCGGGCGTGTTCAGGGTGGTATGGCCGTAAGCAAATATTGTGCCTACCATAGGTCCTTTTAAAGATACTATATCACCACGCTTTGCTCTTTCGTCTATACAGGAGCGCCTGCAGATTTCCAGACACACTCACAGCTTTTAAATGTCAAATCAGAATGTACAAAGTGGCTATAAGGATCACAAATGTAGTGCAGTAAAAATATTAATATTTACTGTTGAAATGTAGAATACGTTAGCATAAAATTGAAAAGAAAATGATCGATGAGCTTAGGAATGATGAAAGCCATCATTTAACTGGATTTGTGTCATTTCTATACCGGCAAGTCATGATCTAGCTATTTCCTTCCCACCCTGTCGGTGTCCACTGAAAAAGCAGCAGCGCCCTCTGCTTTTTGTAAAGAGGAGTGAAAAAAAGCTTACAGCACCTGGTATTCCCAGGCGGTCTCCCATCCAAGTACTGACCAGGCCCGACCCTGCTTAGCTTCCGAGATCAGACGAGATCGGGCGTGTTCAGGGTGGTATGGCCGTAAGCAAATATTGTGCCTACCAAAGGGCCTTTTAAAGATACTATATCACCACGCTTTGCTCTTTCGTCTATACAGGGAGCGCCTGCAGATTTCCAGACACACTCACAGCTTTTAAATGTCAAATCAGAATGTACAAAGTGGCTATAAGGATCACAAATGTAGTGCAGTAAAAATATTAATATTTACTGTTGAAATGTAGAATACGTTAGCATAAAATTGAAAAGAAAATGATCGATGAGCTTAGGAATGATGAAAGCCATCATTTAACTGGATTTGTGTCATTTCTATACCGGCAAGTCATGATCTAGCTATATCCTTCCCACCCTGTCGGTGTCCACTGAAAAAGCAGCAGCGCCCTCTGCTTTTTGTAAAGAGGAGTGAAAAAAGCTTACAGCACCTGGTATTCCCAGGCGGTCTCCCATCCAAGTACTGACCAGGCCCGACCCTGCTTAGCTTCCGAGATCAGACGAGATCGGGCGTGTTCAGGGTGGTATGGCCGTAAGCAAATATTGTGCCTACCAAGGGCCTTTTAAAGATACTATATCACCACGCTTTGCTCTTTCGTCTATACAGGGAGCGCCTGCAGATTTCCAGACACACTCACAGCTTTTAAATGTCAAATCAGAATGTACAAAGTGGCTATAAGGATCACAAATGTAGTGCAGTAAAAATATTAATATTTACTGTTGAAATGTAGAATACGTTAGCATAAAATTGAAAAGAAAATGATCGATGAGCTTAGGAATGATGAAAGCCATCATTTAACTGGATTTGTGTCATTTCTATACCGGCAAGTCATGATCTAGCTATTTCCTTCCCACCCTGTCGGTGTCCACTGAAAAAGCAGCAGCGCCCTCTGCTTTTTGTAAAGA
The DNA here is from genome assembly GCF_027596085.1 of Anoplopoma fimbria. Lineage (NCBI taxonomy): Eukaryota > Metazoa > Chordata > Actinopteri > Perciformes > Anoplopomatidae > Anoplopoma > Anoplopoma fimbria. The sequence goes on along the minus strand of NW_026554369.1, from coordinate 3,156 downwards.
GGAGTGAAAAAAGCTTACAGCACCTGGTATTCCCAGGCGGTCTCCCATCCAAGTACTGACCAGGCCCGACCCTGCTTAGCTTCCGAGATCAGACGAGATCGGGCGTGTTCAGGGTGGTATGGCCGTAAGCAAATATTGTGCCTACCAAAGGGCCTTTTAAAGATACTATATCACCACGCTTTGCTCTTTCGTCTATACAGGGAGCGCCTGCAGATTTCCAGACACACTCACAGCTTTTAAATGTCAAATCAGAATGTACAAAGTGGCTATAAGGATCACAAATGTAGTGCAGTAAAAATATTAATATTTACTGTTGAAATGTAGAATACGTTAGCATAAAATTGAAAAGAAAATGATCGATGAGCTTAGGAATGATGAAAGCCATCATTTAACTGGATTTGTGTCATTTCTATACCGGCAAGTCATGATCTAGCTATATCCTTCCCACCCTGTCGGTGTCCACTGAAAAAGCAGCAGCGCCCTCTGCTTTTGTAAAGAGGAGTGAAAAAAAGCTTACAGCACCTGGTATTCCCAGGCGGTCTCCCATCCAAGTACTGACCAGGCCCGACCCTGCTTAGCTTCCGAGATCAGACGAGATCGGGCGTGTTCAGGGTGGTATGGCCGTAAGCAAATATTGTGCCTACCAAAGGGCCTTTTAAAGATACTATATCACCACGCTTTGCTCTTTCGTCTATACAGGGAGCGCCTGCAGATTTCCAGACACACTCACAGCTTTTAAATGTCAAATCAGAATGTACAAAGTGGCTATAAGGATCACAAATGTAGTGCAGTAAAAATATTAATATTTACTGTTGAAATGTAGAATACGTTAGCATAAAATTGAAAAGAAAATGATCGATGAGCTTAGGAATGATGAAAGCCATCATTTAACTGGATTTGTGTCATTTCTATACCGGCAAGTCATGATCTAGCTATTTCCTTCCCACCCTGTCGGTGTCCACTGAAAAAGCAGCAGCGCCCTCTGCTTTTTGTAAAGAGGAGTGAAAAAAAGCTTACAGCACCTGGTATTCCCAGGCGGTCTCCCATCCAAGTACTGACCAGGCCCGACCCTGCTTAGCTTCCGAGATCAGACGAGATCGGGCGTGTTCAGGGTGGTATGGCCGTAAGCAAATATTGTGCCTACCAAAGGGCCTTTTAAAGATACTATATCACCACGCTTTGCTCTTTCGTCTATACAGGGAGCGCCTGCAGATTTCCAGACACACTCACAGCTTTTAAATGTCAAATCAGAATGTACAAAGTGGCTATAAGGATCACAAATGTAGTGCAGTAAAAATATTAATATTTACTGTTGAAATGTAGAATACGTTAGCATAAAATTGAAAAGAAAATGATCGATGAGCTTAGGAATGATGAAAGCCATCATTTAACTGGATTTGTGTCATTTCTATACCGGCAAGTCATGATCTAGCTATATCCTTCCCACCCTGTCGGTGTCCACTGAAAAAGCAGCAGCGCCCTCTGCTTTTTGTAAAGAGGAGTGAAAAAAGCTTACAGCACCTGGTATTCCCAGGCGGTCTCCCATCCAAGTACTGACCAGGCCCGACCCTGCTTAGCTTCCGAGATCAGACGAGATCGGGCGTGTTCAGGGTGGTATGGCCGTAAGCAAATATTGTGCCTACCAAAGGGCCTTTTAAAGATACTATATCACCACGCTTTGCTCTTTCGTCTATACAGGGAGCGCCTGCAGATTTCCAGACACACTCACAGCTTTTAAATGTCAAATCAGAATGTACAAAGTGGCTATAAGGATCACAAATGTAGTGCAGTAAAAATATTAATATTTACTGTTGAAATGTAGAATACGTTAGCATAAAATTGAAAAAGAAAATGATCGATGAGCTTAGGAATGATGAAAGCCATCATTTAACTGGATTTGTGTCATTTCTATACCGGCAAGTCATGTTCTAGCTATTTCCTTCCCACCCTGTCGGTGTCCACTGAAAAAGCAGCAGCGCCCTCTGCTTTTTGTAAAGAGGAGTGAAAAAAGCTTACAGCACCTGGTATTCCCAGGCGGTCTCCCATCCAAGTACTGACCAGGCCCGACCCTGCTTAGCTTCCGAGATCAGACGAGATCGGGCGTGTTCAGGGTGGTATGGCCGTAAGCAAATATTGTGCCTACCAAAGGGCCTTTTAAAGATACTATATCACCACGCTTTGCTCTTTCGTCTATACAGGGAGCGCCTGCAGATTTCCAGACACACTCACAGCTTTTAAATGTCAAATCAGAATGTACAAAGTGGCTATAAGGATCACAAATGTAGTGCAGTAAAAATATTAATATTTACTGTTGAAATGTAGAATACGTTAGCATAAAATTGAAAAGAAAATGATCGATGAGCTTAGGAATGATGAAAGCCATCATTTAACTGGATTTGTGTCATTTCTATACCGGCAAGTCATGTTCTAGCTATTTCCTTCCCACCCTGTCGGTGTCCACTGAAAAAGCAGCAGCGCCCTCTGCTTTTTGTAAAGAGGAGTGAAAAAAAGCTTACAGCACCTGGTATTCCCAGGCGGTCTCCCATCCAAGTACTGACCAGGCCCGACCCTGCTTAGCTTCCGAGATCAGACGAGATCGGGCGTGTTCAGGGTGGTATGGCCGTAAGCAAATATTGTGCCTACCAAAGGGCCTTTTAAAGATACTATATCACCACGCTTTGCTCTTTCGTCTATACAGGGAGCGCCTGCAGATTTCCAGACACACTCACAGCTTTTAAATGTCAAATCAGAATGTACAAAGTGGCTATAAGGATCACAAATGTAGTGCAGTAAAAATATTAATATTTACTGTTGAAATGTAGAATACGTTAGCATAAAATTGAAAAGAAAATGATCGATGAGCTTAGGAATGATGAAAGCCATCATTTAACTGGATTTGTGTCATTTCTATACCGGCAAGTCATGATCTAGCTATATCCTTCCCACCCTGTCGGTGTCCACTGAAAAAGCAGCAGCGCCCTCTGCTTTTTGTAAAGAGGAGTGAAAAAAAGCTTACAGCACCTGGTATTCCCAGGCGGTCTCCCATCCAAGTACTGACCAGGCCCGACCCTGCTTAGCTTCCGAGATCAGACGAGATCGGGCGTGTTCAGGGTGGTATGGCCGTAAGCAAATATTGTGCCTACCAAGGGCCTTTTA
>NW_026554368.1:0-791 GCF_027596085.1 Anoplopoma fimbria | reverse complement strand
TTTGAAAGTAATGTCGCGTAAACTGGAGGCAAACTATTATTAATGAACATTATCGAAGTTTCGAGACTATATCCTGCAGAAATGTGTTTTAGGAGGCTTAAAGTGATAAAGAGCAGCTTTTGACAGTAATGTCGCGTAAACTGTGTATTAATGAACATTATCGAGTTTCGAGACTATATCCTGCAGAAATGTGTTTTAGGAGGCTTAAAGTGATAAATAGCAGCTTTTGGCAGTTATGTAGCGTTAACTACAGGTAAACTGTGTATTATTGAACATTACCCAAATTTCAGTAAAAACTGTGGATTAATGAACATTATCGTTCATTAATACCTGCAGAAATGTGTTTTAGGAGGCTTACATAAATAGCAGCTTTTGGCAGTTATCACTTTAAGCCTCCTAAAACACATATTAATGAAGATTATATATATCCTCAAAAATGTGTTTTATTAATACACAGTTTACAGTAATTCGCGTAAACATTACTGCCGAGACTATATCCTGCTTTTTGGGCTTAAAGTGATAAATAGTAGCTTGTATTAATGAACATTACCTGAAGTTAGCAGCGACTATAACGCTGGTATTTATCACTTTAAGCCTCCTAAAGAACACATTTCTGCACACAGAGTTCTGTGCTAGTCTCGAAACTCGATAATGTTTATTATTTGCAGTTTACCTCCAGTTTACGCGACGGCCCAAAAAAGCTGCTATTTATCACTTTAAGCCTCCTAAAACACATTTCTGCAGGATATAAAGTCTCGAAACTCGATAATGTTCATTAATACACTCGATAA